>NW_022748146.1:286823-291386 GCF_011630105.1 Anneissia japonica | reverse complement strand
TCTTGCATTAAACTGTCTCTTATACACATATAGATGTGTATAAGAGACAGTATATATATATACAGACAATGCAGAAAGTATTGCATTTATTTTGTCTATGTTTTTGTCTTTGATTGAGGTAGGTGTCATTTCTGACAGAAAGATTAATTCACTGTTAATTCCGAGGAGTTGTTGACGGTTGTTGACGCTAAGTAGCATTTTTTTCATCTAAGTTTCAATGAAGCTGTACCAATATAGGACTAAATAATCGTTATCAACCGTCAGGCGCTGATCCAGGGAGCTCGGGGGTAGCCATAAAGGGGGACGAACTATACCGTAGGTCAACTTCAAAACAAATAAATGTACCATGTATATGGTCTCAAACATATCTAAAAAAAAAGCTGCTCAACAACACTGCCTCCCCTCTCCCCACTTGGTGCTTCGCACGTCGCATGACCACACCCAGATTTTCCCCCTGTTATATTCTATAAGGTGCCATTCCAACATTGAAAAAATAGGCTATTAACACTATAATATTTAATGTACAGGTAGGCCTACGACTATTGGATCACTTTTTCTTCGGGTCGTCTAAAATGGAGGTATTAATGAGATACATACATGATAGAACGTTTACATACAACAGTAACACTAGCTAGGACAGTACCACACTGGCAAACAGAATGTACTTTAAATATATACATCACGATATTCAATCACATGAAACGATATTTCTTTATTTATAATTTTGGTATACATTTCATTAATATTATGTAAACTAATATTTTACTCTTTTTACTATAAATACATTTTGGAAATTATGTAAAGCCTCGATTCGATGTCGAATTATGAAACGTGATAGGCTTGGCACCATTACCTCCGATGATTAGTCCCCAAAATTTATTTAAAAAATGTCGATATAATATTATCATTATTATATGTTTTTAATATAATAATTTTAGCCGTTCTAGGTTTCTTTCCTATTCTTCCTTCTTCCTGTTCCTTCAATATTTTATTTTGCATTCATTATTTATAATATACTAACAATCAATAAAAATAGGTACTAGAACACATATGCCTAGGCCTAGAACCTTCGTAACCCTTCTGTGCATAATTACACGCAATCTAATCAGTCAGTCAAACAATCAATCAATCAATCAATCATTTCAATCAAGCTGGTCCTGGTCACCATGACCACCACTGGATAGACTTTCTTCACATAGGCTTCTATGAATGGATGCCTTGTTGTGGAGCAGGAAATCAAGTTTTCCCCAGTACCATATCGACGGGTAATTTTTTGCGATACCTTGTGTGTAATAGATTTATATCTTCATTGAACAATGGTGAATTTGGATGAAATGTTACCTAAATTATATTGTAAGTCAAATCGTGACGTCATCAATGCAACTCCCAATGTTATTTTCCTATCCCCAACCGTACACTAATTTTGCATTAGTGCACAGTTTGCTTGAACGTTTTTCAGTTGGTGTGCAAAAAGGTGAATACAACTTGTACAGTATGTGATTTAGGCTAGTGTTTTCGCACACAACAACGCGTGCCTGCGGAAAGAGAGGGCAGACACCGTCTCAATCGTCGTTTGTTACAAGTGGTATTGAAAAATTACTTTCGTAAAACAAGGTTGATTAGAACCCGAATATCCTCCCTTAATTGCAGCAATATGCAAATAGCGTGTAATGACACATATGAATGGTCTTGCATTAATAGCATGGTTATCAATGAAAAGAAAACAGTTGAAAAGTTGATAAGTTGCAAACGGTTTAAAAGTAACCTTCCAGCTCTTATTATCAACAATGTTGAAATTGAAAAGGTTGACCAAACCAAACTTCTGGGTGTCATTATCAAAGACAATTTATCTTGGCAAAGTCATATTGACTATATATGTAAGAAATGTAATACAAGAATTTACTTTTTACAGCAACTCAGTAGGGCAGGATTAGAATTAAATGCCCTAAGTTACTTCTATTGTGCTATCATAAGATCGGTAATGGAGTATGCTTGCCCTCTTTGGTATACTGGTCTGACTCAAACCCAGAAAGATGCTCTCGAAAAAATACAAAAACGAGCTCTGGGCTGCATATTACCTGGAGTCTCCTATGGAGACGCACAAATTGCTCTGGACCTGCCCCGCCTTCAGGACCAATTGCTGGAGATGAGTAGGAGGTATTTTACTAAACTTAAATCCAATGAGCACCGACTGAACCACCTTCTACCACCACCAATTGAACACAAATACAACCTAAGACACAATAAAATATTTTCCATACCACACATGCGTACCAATAGATCTAAACAATTCATTATAAATCATGGATTATCTTATGAATGGTGATTCAGTCGGTGGTCTTTGTACATCACAGTGGTCACCATGGAAGGCTGGGTGGGCCCTAGCATCAGCCTCCCTATAGAAGGCCCCTGGTAGATTCCTGGTTGTTTTGCAGTTGCTCTGCTTTCGCTAGCCTTGGTAGATGATCTTATTTTTTTTTTTTTTTTTTTTTTTTTTAACCGTGTTATATTTTTTGATGGATTTTTAATGTGGGTCCTCTTTGTGTTTTTTTGCTTAACCGTGCAATAAATTTTATCTTTAAATTTTAAATTTGGTATTTGACTTCTGTAACTAATTCTTGATGTTTTTGCGATTCTCTTGGTTTTTTAATGTTTTTTATTGATGAGTTTGTAAATTTATGATTGTAAATTCAATCTATATTTTATATGATTGCAATAAAGACATTTGTATTTGTAAAGTTCCTGAAACTTCAATGTCTGCTTTACGAAATGTCTATCAAAATAGCATTACAAGTTCTTCAAACACAACCAAGTATTTTTTCATCGTATCCGTAATGATGTGTAACGTCGCTGTGTGTCAGCGCGTACTGCAGCAACAATCAATGATCATATCACTCAAAGCAAGCGATGACTGCTACAATAGTTGATTATCAAAACGGCGATAGGCTTATAAGGCAATTAGCATAGCTGCATATATCGTACTCTAGGGGAAAATTGTTATACTTGGTTATATTTAATGCAATCAAACATAATAAAATTCTTTCATTTTTAAATCTAACCTTCATATAATATTTTTCCGTTAGTGCACTATTTGCAGCTATCTAAAGGGTCATGCTTAGAGTAGCTTGCCAATTGTTTGCTACTTTCTATAATGTATAGTGTAATTGTACTAAAGTTGCTATGTACGATGATTCGTCACCTTCAATGGCGTGCGGATCGTTTTATGTTTACACTGGATTTCTCTTCATTGATACCGTAATTCATGTGTATCGATAATTCATTATAATATGAATAAGCCTACATTGAAACCTAGCACAAAGGGGGGAAAAATACTGTATTTGTTTATTCAAGGCTAACGTTTGAAGTTTTCAACATTTAAAAAAATCAACAAGCCGTTTTGGGGAAGAAATTGATTAATGCACGCAACATGGATAGTATGCATTTGGTTGTATACCTTTTCGTAATCTATATGTACGCAGAAACTACATCATGCCAACCTTCGGGTGCATGTAATGGCGGTGAGCAATCAGTTTGCAAATGTGAACATATTAAATCTGAGGTGAAGGTAAATTGTTCCGGTCGTGGGCTCACTCAGTTACCTGTTGGAATCCCCACAAACACAACACAACTGTAAGTAATTCACACCCTTTTCAATTTATTTCATTTACTGGCCATAAATACATATACAAATATAGTTGTCATGTGGCAGGATTGTCCAAAACTAAGATGGATTGTCCAAAACTGAGATGGATCTTAATATAAGATATTATAGAACAATTATAAGTATATATACACAAATTCAAATATTAAATATAAACAATGAAATAGAGAATTAAAAAAAAAACCAGAAATATAAACATTTAAAATAGAAAAATTAAAAATACATTTAAAAATACACCTAATAAAAAGATAAGTAGATGACAACAATATGTTTCAAATTATTAGTTCTTTGATAGTGACTAAAAAAACTCGTTTTTGAAAAGTTGTCAATTACTTCCTTTTGTCATGGTGGGGCAGCATAGGCGTTTCAGTTTTTCTATTATGATTGTTTTCTTTTAAAATAAGCGTATAATATAGATGCATATGCATTTTTAGATGCTGGTAATCATATTATTATTACTGTACTTCATACGTCGCATCACCACGATGCTTCTTTATTCTTAAATAGAGGTCAAGTCTAAACAAAACCCATTTTTAAAGTGTGTTCTAACATTTTCTATTTGATTGTAGTTATCTAGACCACAACAACCTAACAAACATCGTCGATGATGCGTTGCTTAGACTTCCTAGTTTGCATAAAATGTAAGTTTCGTGCATGTTTATCTGTATGTATGTATGTGTGTGTAGGTGTGTATATGTATATGTATGTATATTCGTGTATGTATGTATGTATGTATGTAAGTATATGTGGCAAAAACAAGCCTAAACCAGTCACTCGTCGTAATAAGTGTTTCAGAGATAATGGCCAAAACATGCTGAAATGTCAACATTTTTGAAATCTATTCTATTGCACTAAATTAACCTTATATATATAATATACATACATACATACATACATACATA
>NW_022748146.1:278709-286804 GCF_011630105.1 Anneissia japonica | reverse complement strand
GTGATGTTCTCTGAGAGATGCATGAAATCATAAACTTCGGAGGTGATTTCTCAAATATTGTTCTTTAAACAGCTCTGTTTAATGCTTGTAACTTCATAAAGAAATGTCGGACTTAAATTATTCTTTTACCATTTTATAGCTCCCGTTTTATTGTTTCACCCTGTATTAAAAACTAAAAATCGATTTTTGCGACCAGTGACTGGTTTGGCTTGTCTTTGCCACATATATGTATATATAATGTTTTTAATAATGAGAATGTGCCTAAATCCTATATCATGGCTATATTGGACGGTAATAAAAGTGTCAATATAAATGATATATTTCAGCCAACAATATTTTCAATAAACAATAACAATATGTATTTTTTTTTTCATTTCACTTGAAATGGACTTGGAATTAAGTTTGGCGGAGTTTTAACGAAAAGCAACTACAGGCCTCCGTCCAATTAAGGCCACTTTTGGGGCCCGGGTTTTTGGTGGTCTTAGCAGCTTTGGCCTCTAATTTGAATCCCTCTAATTAAAGACCGGCACTAAAATAGGTCCTAAATCTCATTATTTAGGGGGAAATTAAGAAATGGTGATAGTAAATGTAAGATCGTTTTATTTCAAATGTATTAAAATGAATTTACAGTTACTCTATTCTGTTATTTATTAATAAACCATTTCTGGGTATTCAGGCATCTAGTCCTGTGCTCGTTCTGATACCAAAATCTCCATTACAATATTACTAAGACGATCGTCCTACTAAAACTATCGGTAACTATCAGTATAGGCCTATTTAAGAGCACTGTATACACAAACCATAATCTTATGTTGTGTATTATTGAATGTCTAATATCATCATCATTATTTAAAGAAAAAAACTGCATTTAAGTCACTACCAGTATTATATTGTAATGTATTTTTATTTAAAGGGATTTTTTTAGTTAGTTGGTCTGCCAAAACCACATGATACATTAAGTTTGAATGTCCAACTAACACAATTTATATATTATTTTTTATTTCAAACATATTTATACAGGATTAAATAGGGGAGCTTTTCATAAGGTCCAGTAGGCAATCGAGGGCCCCCTGTGGGGGTCCAGGCGAAGCCCCCTGGAAGCTACGGATTTTTGACGAAGTTTGGTGAATTTTATTAGTTATTTTATAGACATCAAGCTACTGTAATATGACTTCATACTTGTTGTAATTTCCAGTGGGGGTGGGGGGGGGGGGGTGTTGGTGGTAATTTCGCGGATAGAGGAGCTACTATCTAAGCCCCACCATGGTTGGGGCTGAGATAAGAAAATTTGTGATAATGGCACCTCTAGATGGCCGGAAATTGCACTTCCAGACATAAAATCTTAATATAATTTTCTTTATATCTTCATTGAAAAAAAAAATTGAAATACACATCTAGATGTGTATAAGAGACGGACTCGGGCCCTCTTGAATCTGCCACTGGGTACTTTTTCAGATGGATTATTTATACCACCTCAGCTCCACCATGCTTAGGGCTGAGGTAAGAAAATTTGTGATTATGGCACTTCTAGATCGCCGGAAATTGCACTCTTAGACTCAAAATTTAGGCCCCACCTTTGAATCCGCCACTGATTTCCGAACAAAGTCGAAGTCGAGATTGCTTTCACGATCTCAATTAATTATTAATCATGAGGGGTATCCTTGATATGGGTACTCTCCGACGAAACCTTCCCTTTTCCCCCGATGGATAAAAACTACCCTTCTATAGTAGCTGAAATGATAGGCCTACTCCAACTGTGGCGGGTCCAGGAAGTCGAAATAGAGGGGACCCAGGAATGGAATGTCCACCCACGACGGTTGGGGCTGAGGGAAGAAAAAATATGATTATGGCACCTCTAAATGGTCAGAAATTGCACTCTATTAAAAGTTGAATACAATTTTGTCTGTTTTCTTCATTTAAAAAAAAATAATGTTGGAAAAAATTAGGAGGTTGAGGCTGGGCTCCCCAATGAATCCACCACTCTTCAATATAGGCCTAACACTTGACATAGCCTATCATTTTGTTTCACAAATGACTAATGCCTAATGTCAAGCGATTTTTTTTTTTTATTCGAAAGATTATTTTTATTCAATGCAGTTTTTATAACATAACACATTAACTACAGTGTACTGTAAATTCTGTAGTTAACCTTCAGAGAACTTTATTTTACAAAATGGCCTAATTATCATATTGTTTTCGATAAATTGAATGGAGTTTAAATGTGGTTATATTACGCTAGTTTGAAGGTTTACTGGTATACTCTAAGCCAATCAGTTACACTTACACTCTACATCTTCATGGTAATAGCATAAAGAGCGTCGCTTCATAAAGAAGGCCTCCGCTCTCCCTGCTATTATAACTCTCTTCAACTCACCTATGAACATCCACTGATGGCATTATTAACATTCACAACGTAGCGTCATCAAAGGATACGCCGTTCTGCCTTACGAAATTATATTTACCTCAACTCAGAATATCATTACAAACTCACGATGGTGCAGAAAGTTCTTACGTAATTTTAACAATACACTCGCCTTAAATGAACTTGCTGTCATTTGATTTTTAAAAAAAAATTACTAAGGCAGTCGCTCGATACCGACAGCATATACTGCATGAACCTTAATACACTTTTAAAACCACCAGTTTTAACCCACTTAATTCTTAACGCCATTTCTACTTTTTAAGAAAAAGGTATTTTTACCGCAGTGTACATCAACTTTTTACTTTGTATATACATGAAGCTATCAAATTGTTTCATAGCTCCATGGTATATACTATACTTCGCACTCCGCTGACACTTTCATCAATGGCTGACTCGAGAATCGCCATTTCTCATTTCATTCGGGAAATGCCCGACTTTTTTAGCCCAAACATTTTAAAGTGAAGTGAGATTTTTTCTTAATCTAGAGGCAACATAGAGAAACTTAGATAAATTAATTTGTAAATTACTATATCTAACAAACTTAAAAACTTATGGCGGTTCAGGTTAACCCAGAAGTGAGACGTCAGTAATGACTTTCTTTCTGATTTATAGGCAGGACAAATTTAAACAGAAATATATTTAATCTTAACAGTATTATATTCATTTGTACCATTTGTTTCCGAGTGGTTTATTCAACCAGTTGGCAATGCATCACCAAACAACTACGTTGACCCACAACATGTTCAGCCAGTGTAGAAAGGTAGTCTTCTCGTTTACTTAGAATCATTGTACCATCGACACTTAAGTCACAGTCGTCGAGATTTAAAGAGCATTAAGACTTCAACACATTCTGTGTTCACCCACTTCTATTTTTGGTGCTTAGTGGTGATATTGCCTTGAATTCCGGCCCCCGTAGAGTCAAGGACCCTTGTGGAAAATGTTCCATAGAGGTCAGGAGAAACCAGAAAGGAACCAATGAGACGGCTGTGACAAGGTATCACGTTAAATGCATCGAAATGTCGAAATGTCAACTAAGGAGTACAGTGATCCCGCAGTCTCTGACACCCAAATGGTTCTACTCTACCTGTTTGTTACCTAATTTCAGTGACTCTTTCTTTAAAACTGTTCAATCGAATGATAATTTGGTTTCAAACAACTCCAGCAAAGCAGATCAAATTACTGTAATCCATTTCCGAACTTTAATAACAAAAATTCTATCAACTTGCTATATACTAATGCTAGAAGCAGCAAAACTGTTAATATCAAAATTTAATGAACTAAAAGATCTTGAGGAAATTGAGGCCACAAATATGTACAATATTATTTTAATCACAGAAACATGGCTTACTAACTCAGTTTCCGGCAATGAGATTCCTAAATTGGGATACAATCTTCTAGCTTGAAGATCGGGCGTTAGTCCACAAGAAGAATGTGAAGCCCCTATCGCACTGGACTTGTGATGCCATTTCCAATGATGTTTACAATGCCACTGATGTCAACGCAGCTTGGATAGCTTTTACTGGTACTTTAGATGGTGCTCTCAGCACCTACGTTCCGAAAATAACAATAACAGATATCAATGCTCCTGTCTGGGATGTTGGCGAAGTCAGGCACATACGGAATAACAAATTTTCATCGTGAAAGTGAGCAAAATAAACTAATAGACCAGCCATGGACTGGGCAATATTTTGAAAAAGGCACAATTACTTTAATAAATTAACCAGACAAAAATTTAAAGATTACTTCAGTGACATTGGCTCATCTATTGTAAATAATTCCAAAAGTTTTTGATCGTTTGTAAGAAATAAAAAGTCTAAATGTGTGTTGAACTATAACTCAACGGCTAGTGATGACAAAGACAGAGCTACGCCTTTTAACAATATTTTTTTTTTCTACCAACCATGATACTTTTCCTGATGTCATTGTACAAAACAAAAAATTGGATTTAGGAAATATTGAGTTTCATGTAAACGATCTATGATTTACTCACTATAGTCTTGAAACAAGCAAGGCTATTGGTGGTCCAGATGGCATTTCACCTCTTTCACCCCTTATCTATCAACAACGCACAGGCCTGGAGTAAAACATGGGAGCTTTCCTGTATGGGCAGGGGTGGCCCCAGCCAGAGCTGCTCCACCTCCGCTAAAATTGATTAAATAAGCCTTCGAAACCCCTAAGCAGTCAAAATTGTGTCATTAATAATAGACCCGGTATAATGAGAACCTGCGACCCTCTTCCCCTAACTGGATACCTTTAATTGTCACAAAGACCTCGATTTTTTGATACAAAACTAGTATTTTCCAAACAAATTGATCACATTGCTGTTAAGAGTAATAGAATGATTAGTTTCATGCAGGCTTTGCAAAGGAATTGGACACCCCATACCCCTTGTTAATATACCTATTTAAACTCTTGTTAGAATATTTTCTGTTATTTTTAATTCTATTTCTGATTTTCGTATTACATATGCTCCAAGGCGTCCAAAACAAATTTGTTAGATTTCTTAATCTAAATATAATCATATTCCTAATCGTAACGTCGCTGTTCTCACGAACCGGAGCATCCGAATACGCAAAATCGCGATTGAAAATTCGCATTTTTTTTTAGTAGTGCACATTTCTGACCAGAAAAAAAAAATCGTCACGGGATTATTTTTATATTTATTATGTAAAATATATTAATAAATTGTAATTATAAATCACAATGTTTGTATTATTCTTATAAATGATTGAGATATTTGTCAGTTCGTGGGAACATTGTTTACGACATCATTGGCAGTTTTACTTCGTGAGAACAATATTACACTATCATGCCAAGTTAAAAAATGATTGTGTTGGCCACGCCCGACCGACTCAAAATGTACGAAATTGACGTTCGGCGATTTAGTTTCTTATTTTTGTTTTCTTTTTACTACAACAAAAATATTTTTTACTAAGCTAAAAAGGCTGGAATAGGCCTATCTTGTTGGACGGTAGGCGATGCGACAGTGTTATGTGATCGTTTTGTTCTTCAATATAGATTTAAACATAAAATGGTATTTGTGTATTTTCTACTCTTTAGGCATAAACACATTATTGGTTTAAAAAAAAAAAAAAAAACATTTCCTACCGACCTACTCATTTTTTTTGGGGGGGGGGGGATTTTCCCAAAACGTGGCAAACACAAGATTTTTTTTTGCCCTCATTCCGCGGCATTTGCCGCTATTGCATTATTATTTACATACATAAACCCATACATTTGGCGGTGTTTTTAATTTAATTCTTCATCGTGAGGCCCACACTATTGTTGAATACTTAAAACATGGTAAACGTTAATTATGTGTGCAAATATTACCATAGAATTTATAATAACACTTATTTATTTATAGGAAGATTCTTTTAAAAAGTGTAACTTAGATAAAGTGTAATTAAAAAACATGGACGTGTGTTGATTTGCGTAGTACTATAATTAGGCCTATCAATGGTATTAACATTCTGTTAATTTTGTTTATAAATTAATCAACGGTCGCCTATATTATATATCTGTTATACCATGGAGGTATTATTGAGAAGGAGATCACTCGAAAAAGCTACGCGCACGCAGCGCTATGCAAATGAACCCAGATCAAAGCTGCCGCAGCGCGTGAAGAACGTTTACGCGATGCCTTTGAAGTCCCATGTGTTCCCCGCCATCAAAATTTTCAGCAGGCATAGTTTACCAAAAAATTGAACATGGCGAAATGGAGAGCACCTTCTTTTCTCGATGCGCACTACATACAGTCAATCACTATGGCTGCGCAATCGTTTCCATTTTGAAGCTGGTTGCTAACGAAAAAATGTGAATTATAGGGTAATACGCCCGCGTGCGATCCAAAAGCGGGGAACACATAGGTTTGTCGCGTCAAAGGGATCTGTTGCCGAGTGATCTCCTTCTCAATAATACCTCCATGGTTATACCTAGGGCCTGCTAAGAATCATATTTATACCTGCTATCTGGTTAGTAATTAATATTTTTATTGTAGACCTATAGAATACTTTCTTCCGTCCGCTTGCCGATAGTCTATAGGCATATATCGTTGTGCTAATCACCGCCATGATCTTATTAACTGCAATTGACCGACGAATACATCATAATCAATCCATATTGTATGATTTTAGATATTTCTAGCTCTTGATTCCAATAGCCCATATCTCTAAATTGTGATGTTTGAAGTAATTCTTACGTAGTTGAGGCATTGATTGCTGTTTCTAGTCCTAAAATCTGAATTGCTCGCGGTTCTTATTTTATGTGTTCAAGTTTTTAATTTTTTTTTGTTAGCTAAAGGCTTTTTATAATAGGCTAGTCTGCCCGTTCATCAGTCCTCGATAATTACTGTACACGCGATGCGTATTCGTCTTTTCGTAGTGCGTGAATGAATTAAGTGGTGAATATGTAGTAATCGCCACTTCGTTTGACCAAATTGTATAAAATACTCTTGTATAAATCCACACAGTGGCGGCGTTACGGGGGGGGGGGGTGCTAGGCAGAGCTACCGCCACCCCCCCCCCTCCGTCGGGGAGACTTTGCACCCACTTCCCGTTTGGGAGAAAAACTAAAAAACTACAGTTCGTCGGGAGAAAAATAAAAAAAATTATAGTTATTTTGTACATATATTAATAGACCCTAAAATCGATTAAATAAGTATTTGAAACCCCTAAATTGTCATATTTTCAGGGGGATATCTCCCCGTGGACCACTTTCGAAAAGTTTTTAGCGACGCCCGACCACACCCACTTTTTTCTCGTTGGGGTCATAAGTCCCCCACCCCCCGCCGGGAACCTTGGACCCCCCGTCGGGGATATCCTGGCGCCGCCACTGGGACACATAATCTTAAAGTAACCCTTATTCGCCAAATGATTAATTAGCGTAATTAGTTAATTAGAATACAGATTTGATATTTGGACAAAATGTTTCCTGAAATACATGTTTGTATGAACATCCTTGAAATTATCTTCAAGTCTACTATTTATGTACCTTTCAACAGCGTTAATGTTTTCAAAGGAGTCTTTATAACTCATTAATTTAGTACGAACACTTATATTTTTTCAGATTTCAAAACTTATTGTATAAATATATTAAAAAGAAAAAAATATACTTGTCTATCATAGATTTATATTTTTTTGATTATTATTTACTTTAACAAATTTTAACACTTTTGAAATTACTTTAATTTTTATATGTAACTAAGTAATTTTATATATTCATACAATGTATTATTGTTTTAATTCTGTAATTGGCAAGTTTCGTTGCTGTAAGATTTTGAGAAAATAAAAAATAAGAATTCCAAAAACTAACAAATTAATTTTATGTGGCCTTATAACTTAACGTATACTTGTAAATTTACCAACAATTCAGTAAGAATTAGGTATGACGAGTGAATACTGATTGTTTGTGCAAGATATTTTAATAATATTAATGTTTGATTTCACCTACAGATCAATGAACTACAATAAGATGACTACTTTACCAATGTTTCCTAAATATATTAAAGAAATGTAAGTGTTAAATTCGATACTACTTTTACCTTTTATCTGTTTTGTAAAGCGCTGTGATATCTTTGATAAGAGCGCTCTATAAATGACTGAGTTATTTTTATTATTATAACTACTTCATGTTATTCAAATTATACTTCATGTTATTCAAATTATATATATA
>NW_022748146.1:276127-278678 GCF_011630105.1 Anneissia japonica | reverse complement strand
TTCGTCAAACAACCTTTCTGTCTTAGAAAAATCAGTTCTACAACATATCAAAAAATGTTTTCCCTCCGGAGCCTGACATTAAAACCCCCACTACATCAGGCCCGTACGTAGGATTATTATTGGGTGGGTGCGAATTTGTGGAGTGGACCAACATGTATGGGGCCACAGATTCTAGCTGGGGTCGAGTGGGCGGAGACACTTCGCGTTCAGACATTTATTATAATTTGAGGTCTTCATTGATTCTGAAGATGCAATATCAACAGTTTTAAACGGTTTTTCAATGACAGATTCAGGAAATGTGGGGAGGGGGAGTTGGGAGGGATTTTCACAGTTGAAGGGTTTATACTATGGTGGAGCTGAGGTAGGAACATTTATAATTATGGTACTCCTAGATAGCAGGAAATGGTACTCTAAAACTAATAATGAAACAAAATCTAATATTAATATCTAATACTTCTTACTATATATTGTACTACAAGTATATACCTAATTCTGCACGAATTGCACAGAAATTAAGTGCCTATCTACGTCTCTGATACTACTGTAATAGCGCCGCCCATGACGACGATCATGAATTAATAAATTTCAATCCACTGTATTAAAATCTTCTAATTAGTAAATTTTCTTTAACAATACAGTTTAACGTGATTCCTCATGATCAAAATAGATAATACTCTTTGCATAATGTTTGAATTACAGAGGCGAATATTACATTAAACGTGGGTACGGGCTAGCAGGGACCTAGCAAGGTTTTTGAGGTTGGGGGAGTGGGGAGCCGTCTTGAGAGGTACGCAGTACCGAGTAGGGTTTGATTTGGGAAGGGTGTCCCCCTCACTACGGCTGGGGCCTGGGGGCTCCAAGGGCTCGGTGGGGGTCCAGGGGCGGTAGCGCAATGCTTTTAGGACTGTTTTGTGGGATTGTGAACGAACATTTTACAGATAAAGAGAAAATTGCAATAGACGCATCATAAAGGCCTAACAATAAAAAAAAACATTCTTTATTCAAATAATCATAATCCAGTTACGTATCCAGGATTTAAGAAAGGGGGTGCTGATGAAATCCCCACCACGTCAGCGCCACAGTAATTTGTACCTCTGGAACCCAGAAATGGAACTTAGATTACATTTTAATTTGTTTTTTAATTTTTTTGACAAATTGAGTAAAGGAAACCGAATTAATTCAATAGTTGCCCTAAAATGTTGATTTGACCTTATTATTTTGTCCCTGAATACAACGAGAAAAGTTAAAATATTCCAAAATGACGCGTTTTAGTTAGGTAATAAGATATCCACCCTTCGCCTCAACGTTATTTGATTTTAAATTTCTTCGGTCTCTGAATGGCAGTCCGTGTTTTATGAAAGTGCAGACTCATTCCATTCCTGTCACGATGCTTAGCACATTACTATATCCATTAATAATTAGTCGTCTGATTTTAGACCACAATGGAAATAAGCTTTTTGGTACTTTATTGTGTTTTTATTCTTCAATATTATTTTTTTTATTCAGAATAAAGTAATAAAAATAAATATTTCATTCAATGGAACTGTCTCATTCAAGTGAATTTCTTTTATTTGGCAAAAACCTAAAGTTGGAATATATTCCGAGGTAATGAGCATGTTGTGTGAAATGAAATGCGTCCCCATTTTACGAAACTTGCAGAACTTATCGTATGTAGGTCCGCAAAAAATTGATTCAGGTTCTGTATTGGGTGATATGTCCATGCACTTCAACAGCATATTTAAAACAATTCATTTCCACCCTTTATGAATACAAGGGTGAAGACTGGCTAATTTGTTTTTTCTTTTGAGTAGTGCATCGAATCTATGGATGCTTGATACAAACATATTTTCTGATGCTAACATTGTGATGATGATACAAAGTGTTGTTCTATGCTTACATCTTATAAAAATGAAAGTAATATGCTTCATTCATGTAAATAAAAAACAGTGAATGATCTCTATAATTCTCTCTATGCTCTATCGCATTAAATATATATATATATATATATAATTATATATATTATAAATATAAATATCAATATAAATATAATATAATATAATATAATATATATAATATATATATAATATATAATATAATATAATATAATATTATAAATATAAATATATATATAAGTAAAAACACCACAAGGCACTTTATAAAGCAAGCAATATACTTTAATCGTGATCGCGGACGGGAATTCTCCTATTTTTCAACATTTGCAGGTTTCAGAACGCTGTCGGGATCTTGCTAATGAGAGATGTTTCACCGTTCTTGACTCTGCAGATTCAGCTTATATAACTCAAAGTTAAAGAAGCTTTGCATATTACCTGGAACAATCCATCCCTTAATAAGCAAATTTACAACTTGAATATCACGCTCGCTGTTTGATTCTTGTGTACTAATTTACATAACAACCCGCAGTGACGGGTGGTGTCTACGGTTGTGGTTTGCTTCATTAGTCGCATTTCTAATTTGCTCATTTACATACATGTGTATAAAGCCATATAAGCTTTGGCAAAATTTGTCATCATTCGCACTAATGATGAGAATC
>NW_022748146.1:269126-275804 GCF_011630105.1 Anneissia japonica | reverse complement strand
CTTATTTCAATCGATTACATTCAATTATGCAGATACGCCGAGCATAACGAGTTGCAGTCCATCGATGGAGCTTTTGCCAATTTATCTCGCATTAGTCAGGTGTAAGTTACATTCATATATTGTTTTCAGGTGTCGGGGAGTTATTATTTATAAGAAAAAGTTTGAACCATAGAATTAAGATAGGCCTGTTTATACTCTATAATTGTGTCTTAATGGGTTTTTTTTAATGTTAATTAATGGGGCAGCTGACTCTCAATGAGTTATAGTAAAACTTTGCTGGCCCTTCCCAAAATTTGTTGTATTGTATTATTGGTCAAATAAATAAAAAAAAAAAACACGTATCAAGTATTTCACTATTCGTGTAACGGGAAGTTAGTCGGGATTTTTTAGCTTATAACTCTTTCACTCATACACGTCAGCTAACCTAGGCCTACTCGAAAACACAAATATGAAATCATTACACTATAAACCTACTTAGCAAGAAAATAGAGGGTGAGTTAGCGCAGATTCAATTTTTGTGCGAGACGAGCTGAGTCAAAACCACCCAATGCCTACCATATATATATATTTGCTCTAATTACGTCGTCCTTCGTAGCCTCGTTGTAAAACTGCTGAAATGAACTTTAGCGGGAAAAGGTAAAGTAAAATTATTTTTTTTAAAATCAGCATACCATATAGTGTCTCAGAAAAAAAATCCTCATGCCTAAGGCTTGGGCAATTGTTTTTACAGCACTTTGAAATTTTGGCCTAAAATACCCTATTTTAAAATATTTAAGATGAGGGTAGGGGAAATAAATTTGTTTTTAGTCACTTTTACGTATACTGTGGATATGAAATATAACAACAACTTCGCTAAATAGTTACACATCAATCTCATTTAAAAAAATTAATCGGAATGATGACGTCATCATGACAAATTCCAAGATGGTGTCCATTATGTCGGGAAAAACTATGTTTTGAATGTAAAAATAATGTTATTGTTGTCAAAGTACAAACACAATCTCAAAACAATATTATACATACAGGAATACAATAAAACATATATATAATTAATGAATTACTACAAAGTAAACCCAATGAAAGAAAACGGAAGAGTGAAATATTGCTTTAAAATACCAATTTTTAGATCGGGGTATGGGAAACATACTTATGTTTTTAGTCACAGTTTTTTCATTGGAGAGTTTTTTTTTAGCTTAGTATGGCCCAAAATGTTGCCTTTAAGCCAAAATATTATGAATTTGCAATCAAAATAATGTTATATGGATAGGCAAACCAATATTTGTGGAGTGGCGACCTCGTCGTGGCATCGGACAATGGGAGTCTAATTTTAAAGATATTTTGAAGATACAAGCCTATTTAATTTTTAGATATTGTATATTTTTATATTTTATTGCATGTTTTTTTGTTGGCCTTGAGTGTTGTAGGGGCACGCCTCTTGGCGACAGAAGTTCTCTGACCTCTTTTGCCACTCCATGACGCTTTCAAAGTATTGTGTCTTTGCCACTTGTGGGTTTAGGATGATGAGTTTGATGATGAAAAAGATAGGATGATGATGACTATGATTGATGAGAATGATGTTGATGAGTTTGATGATGATGAATGATGAGAAACATCCCTCTGCCCCTCATCCTCATCTTCATTCTTGTTGTCGTCCTCCTCCTCATCATCTTCATGATGAGGATGATGATTGATGATGATAAAGAGGATGATGATGAGGATAAGAATGATGACGAGAATGAGGATGATGGTAATAAGGATGATGATGATGTAGTTGATGATGACGAGGACAAGGATGATGATGATGGTTGATGATAGATGATGATTGTAATGAGGATGATGATGATAATGACAATGACAATTAGGATGGTAATGAGAATGATGATGAAATAAGTGATGATGGTAAGGAGGATAAGGATGAGGTTGATGATGATGAGGACAAGGATGATGATTATGATGATGATGATGATGATGATGATGAAGATGATGAACACAACGTGTTCAAAATAAGTTTTTTAGATTTTATTCTCACAAATTTGGTTTTGTTAGTTATGATTTCTTAACCCCATTAGCTGACTTTTTGATTTATTTTTTTTAAATGTATGAATGCAATCTACGATGGAAATTTTGCAGTTCATTTTCCTCTTTCTGTACCACAATATCAATTACGTAATCTAGCTCTTTTTTCAATTCCAGGGGGGAGAGTCAACGTTACTAATAATGGGTTTATCAATCTTCTGCCTAAGTTATACAATTCTTTATGTAAAATTGATTTTTCTATTGACATTTTCTGTGATTCTCTTATGTGTTTTCGTCAAAATGTTTTGTCCAATGTTATTCATATTTAGTTGATGAAATAAAATTTAAAAAATGATGGATGAGGATGATTAGTAGGATGAAGGTGATGTTGATGATGTTAACAATGATTGGTGAGGAGGGTGATGAGTGTGACAATGATGGATGAGGATCAATGCCGTAGCCAGGATTTTCAAACAGTGCGGGACAATATCAGAGTGGACCCACTTTACGTGTAAATTTAAACAATGCGGACACATTTTACGCAAAAATATGAAATATCCGGACCCATTTTCTTATATTTTACCCATTTTAAGCTAAATATGAGCAACAGTCCCAAAAGCTGGTTACGGCATTGATGGTGATGAGGATGAGGATGAATATGATGATGATGAAGAAAATGATGAAGGATTAGGAGGATGAAGATTATGAGGATGATGATAACGACGATAGATGACTGATGAGGACGTGATGAAGATGAGGACGATGACGATGGATGATAATGGATGAGTATGACGTGATTATGATGATGGTAATGATGACAACAATGAGAATGATGATGACGATGATGAATAGGATAAGGATGATGATGACGATGATGAATAGGATGAGGATGATGATGACGGATGATGATAATACTGTAATGATGTCAATTGTAGTAATAATAATATTATAAATAATATTATATAACAGTACTAACAATGTAATTCATTTTAATAATAAAATATACCGTAGTTTTTTAAATAACAAGAATACAATACAGTAATATATAGTATACAGTATAAATAATAATAATGATTTCAATAATAATAATAAACAAGCATAATACTACTATTAAAATAATAATAAATATATATTATATATGTGTACATTGCTTTGAGAACAATAATAATAATAATAATAATCTTACAAAAATAACCATTTTTCCGCCAAGATAACGCCATCTTGGAACTTGGCATTATGATTGTTTTAATCAAATTTTTTAAAGACAGTAAAGAGTAACTAGTTAATTGTCAATTTTCACATTTATAGTAAAACTAGAAGTGACTAAAATAATGCCATAATTTTCTTCCTTTACCCGGAGTCCAGAAATAGGATTGTTCTTAATTAGCCCAAAATAGGATATTTTATGTCAAAATTTTAAAGTGCTATAAAAAAAATTGCCCAAGCTCTAAGAATGGGGATTTTTTCTGAGACACTGATATACTGATTCAGAAAAACCACAAAAAAAAATTCCTTTAATTTTTCCCCCTAATTTCCTACTGCACCCAGGCTATCGGGGATGGGGGCCGTAAAGCCGTTGTCTCGTGTGCATAATAGCATGTATTTAAGCACGAAAAAAAAACACTCAGTACAATTTTGGAAATCTGTAGGGGATTATCTATCGGTGTACTGACCATGAAAGCATTGTTCTGCACCAACCGTGGGTCGACGGCGGCGGCGTAATCCAAATTTTCCTTTTCTTACAGGCTTACCAATGTTAATAAACAAACCCATAAGGCGTGGTAGTAGGCCCTACATAAAATATGATTTGACGTGTAAGTTTAATATAGGCCTATCTTGCATTTCAACTCAACATTATGGAAATTTGTATATTCATATTATATTTAATTTTACTAAAATCGTATTAATTGACTTTCTATCATTAGATATTTGAGTGGTAACAAAATAACTGTTCTAAAAAATACGACATTCAAGGACGTCTTAATGATTAGTTATTTGTAAGTAATTATAGTTTTAATATTTTAGTATGGGGCTAAGCTTTTTAACACGAGAAAATTCATAATTTCTCATTGAATATGAACATATAATCAGCAATTTGTCATTGATTAGAAAAAAAAATAAACCTAATTATATTGCTTATCATTGATCATAAAAATAACTTTTTTTATCATTATCTTGTTTGACTTGACGAATGAAGATTAAGAGTTCTACTGTAATGCTCGTTGGGGACAGACAAGCCCGGTCACAGCAGTTGAAGGGGGTCTGTTTTTTCCCGATTTGTGCTGCAGTGAAAGCTTGAACAAAACGCTTAGTTGTATCCGAGTTCAGCTTAGCGGTTGCCTTGCTTCTTGTTGTGTAGACCCCGGTTCAATTTTTTATTTCAGAATTTTCTAAAGTTATCATTTCTAATTTCAGGGAGATTGATGATAATCCTTTGGAGGTTATTGAACCATACACGTTTGCACCCCTCATATATCTCTATTTTCTGTAAGTATTTTGTGACGTCAACGATAACGTTAATGATACAGGTAACTGAAGCGATCACGAATGATAATGATTTATCGAAACCCTGACCTCTCGATTGCTAAACTGCACCGCCATATTGTTAAATTTAATAATAATCACATCAACTTATCAAACGACTTTTTCAACTCTCTTTGGCATATGAAACACAAGTTTTACAGGCCTATTATTTAAAGTTTTGCCTTAGTTGAAATATAGCTAACTATTTAATAAATTTAGTTTTAGAGTTATTTGTCATGTAGGCTGGTAACCATTATTATTTATTGTATTATAGGGATCTTAAAAAAACAAAAATGCAAGCATTGTCGGAGAATTCGTTATATATGTCTGGTGATGTTAAAAAGAACATGTGAGTTAATTGGTCTAATGCCTACTTTTTTAAACTGTACTTAACTAATCTGTAAGAAAACGTTATTAGCTAACAATAATTAAATAGTTATGTTACTGTATACAGTAGCCGAACATTGCAACTAATCTTCATTAATCGGAAATACTCAAAACACAAATGGTGGCATACGTCAAAAGATGTGTTTGTATGCATTGATAAACATGTGTATTTGATGCTACATAAAGTACGCATGTCTATGATTTTCTATTTAATATACACTGATAAGCATGCGTATTTGATGCTACATCGAGTACGCATGTATAAGTATCTTTTTACGCATTGACATTTTACTTTTAATTTTACGTTTGTTTTTTTTTTAAGATACCTCGGAAACTCGTTAATTACCAATTTGTCCACATTGACTTTCAACAATATTCCGTCTGGCAGTGTAATGTAAGAGAATGCCTTTTCCATATATTGTTTTTTTGTTTTTGTTTTTTTTTGTTTTTTTTTTTGCAATTTGATTCAAGTTTTCCATAATAAGAGTCCTGTGTACACTATTTCAATTTCGAATTTTTCACAGAAAATTAAGTCGCAGTCAAATAGTCACGATTCCAGCTAGAGTAATTAACGGAAGCTTTTTGGATACATTGTAAGTTAATTTCAGACAAAATATATTTAACTTTGAATTGACTACACGTGTTCGTACATCTAAGTCATAGGTCTATTCCTATTCTATTCCTTCCTATTTAACGTTATCAAAACGATTATAAATAATATAATAATATATTAAATATATATATAATATGTGTAGGACAACCATAACGCAACCATGAAAAATAATAAATCAATCAAATAATCGTGAATTTAAAACCACCTTTCTTTGATTCGCACTCATTCAGTTTAACATTATCAAAAAGGATTATAAATAATATAATAATGTATTAATATATGATATATACGGTAATATGTGTAGGACAACTATAACACAACCATGTAAAATAATAAATTAATGATTTAAGTAAAATTAATATACTTGTTATTAAATTAACAGGCCTATGTACAAAAGCAAACAATAATGATCAGATACTAAATAAAACAGATCTTCATCGTATATATAAAATACAGAGAGGCTTATTGAATATTTTCAATAAGAATCGTCCAAAATTTCACATTTTGTAGTAGCAAGTATAGTTAATGTGTAAAATGACAAAGTAGTTCATATATTTTTAGGGATCTCAGTAGTAACCGAATCTTATACATCGATCCTGATGCATTTGTAGAGTTGAACACCATCTTAGATTTGTAAGTATACGTTCCTTTATAGACCAGACAAATTATTAATTTTTGTCTTTGTCATATATATATTTAGACAAATTATTAATTTTTTTGTCTGTGTCACATAGGCCTATATATATATATATATATATATATATATATATATATAGTATATATATATAGTAATAAAAATCAGTGGTTGTGCTGCATAGGCAAATATATATATTCAATAAAAAAAAAAACGAGGTGGTTGATTTGTCTCAATTTATTTGAAATGTATTCACTACTACTAACTACTATGTATTCAAAAAATAATGTGCATAAGTTATAGGCAAAGGTATATAAACCTCAGGATATCTGAATTTTTGGTTTTGTTACACTGAAGATGTCGTATTGAATACAAAGAAACATGTCTGGTTCTATTAAATGTATTTTTGTTGCTCTTAAATTTGCCTTTATACTACTTTCTGTTCGGAAGTTTGGCTGTATTGTACATGAGTTTACACAGACCAGTACGGTCACAAAGCAAGACC
>NW_022748146.1:211929-268956 GCF_011630105.1 Anneissia japonica | reverse complement strand
ATAACTTTCGCTTTTCACAAAAGGGACTTTCAACTTTATGGACTGCCTTTTTTCACGAGTTTGCAATAACGGTGTGAATAGGTTTGTCATCCTATTATGGTGTCAATCGGTTAGGCCTAATGCATTTAAAAACAAAGCTTTTATATAAGTAACCCTTTCAGAAAACGAAAGCCAATGAGTTGTGCAAAATATCTGCCACCCTAGCAGCTCTTTTTATACACTTTTTAAGCATAGTGTGGGATATGTAATGACCTCCCCATAGTGTGCAGCAATAGTCCAAAGATGGGCTAAACTTACAAACCTGTGGTGGGGGGCGGGTGGGGGGGGGGGGGGGGGGGGGCACAATTACCTATTCTACTTAACATACAAAGTTTGGATGAAACTGTTTTCTTAACATATTCAACGTGTGGTGTCCAACTCAATTTTTCGTCAATAATAATATCAACGCCCGTATTCTTTAAACAAACTTTAAACTTCGAAAACGTATTTCCTCATAATTCATAATAGACCATCATTTCCTTAATTAATTTTCTATGTAGACAAAACTTAACACGGTCTCGCTCTAGTGCTGCATCACTTGAGTCAACCTTTAGCAAGCGAAGGCAAATCGGGAGGCAAATTCGAAAAAACACCACAAAGTTTTCCATATGACTCTTTATAAATATTGACAACCAATTCTCATAGAGAACCCGAAAATATATTTCATTAGTAGCCAATACGAAACACCGTGGATGCATAACTCTATTCCTCACCAGTGGTGGCGCCAGACGGGGGAAGGGGGGGAGGGATGTTCCCGACGTGGCTGGGCGTCGCTCAAAATTTCACGAAAGTGTCCCAGGGGCGAAGCCCTCGAAAATATTATTATTATTTAATCGGTTTTGAGGTTTACTATAGAAAATAAATACAGCTTTTTTCCTCCCCGACAAGTTGTGGTTTTTCTCCCCGACGAAGGGGGTGGGGGAGCTCTTCGCGGGAGGCCTGCCCCCCTCTCCCCTTGGTGCCACCGCTGATCCGCACTGGGTCCCATCCCTTACTTATAAGCACTAGACATGAAGCAGACCCAATCACTTTGCTGTCTTTGTGACGCTAACGATGTAGAAGACGAGTATCATTTTCCTTTAATTTGCACAGCTTACAAAAAAGAGAGTCTATACTGTACTCCCTTTTTGTCTGGCCAAATCCAACGCATTATAAATTCCTAAGATTATTCAAAGATACTCAGTCACAGGTTCAGTTATCTAAGTTCCTTTATGTGGCCTGATTGGCTGAATAAAGTCGGGTAGTTGCCCGAATGAAATGGAAAATGGATATGGTATTAGGTGTCGACGTACTAATACCTAAAAACTTTCTTCACAATGACAAACAGGTTTTTCCACCTGTTCCACCTGTACGTCCAACTTCCAATGTCGTTTTAGATTATTAGTGCTAAGATTATGGCGCGTCGATCTGGGTTCACATTTGGGGGTGGGTGGGGGGTGTCAAAATGTTTCCAAAAAACCCCAAAAATAAAGGGGGGGGGGTGCCGGGAAATTTTTGATTCCTATATGGTTCTTCAAAATTCAAGGTTTTCCCATTATTGAAAACGGTCAGGTAAACTTTCTCATTTTTATTACAGTAAAATAGGCCTAGTATATGTGTGTATATACATAAAAGAAATTGAGTATTGCATACGTATTCTTTTTTCCATGAATTGATGAACCCCAAAAGAGAAAGAAGTTCCGGGTTCTTACCGGGAAAATGTTGAGTTCTAAATAGTGGGAAAAGAGATTTCCGACTTCTGAAGTGTCTTTTAATGACTTTTAAGTTCTTCAAAATTCAAGGTTTTCCCCTCTGAAAAACGGTCAGGTAAATTTTTCTTATTCTTATTACATCAGATGAGCAAACATCTTCGGAGTAGGAGTTCAGGTATTAGGCCTATGCTAATACCAATTTTTAAAAAAATGTTTTTTTAATTTTATTGGCAATTCGAAAATAAAAAAATACATTACCAAGAAATAAAACAAAACAAAATCGGCTAAACAAATTTCTAGATTTGCTGCTGCAACTGGAATAAACTACGGTAGTGATAAGAAGAACATGCAGTACTGTATATATTATTGGGTTTTTTTTGTTTTTTTTTACCGTTTCAGGTATCTTTTCGACAACTTATTAACTGTGTTTCCTCGAGCTTTGTTCAAGCTACATGTGACACAACTCATGTACGTAATTCTTAATGTTTAAATTAAACAATTAAATCACGATACTAAGCGCTTTAACAACCTGTGACAACTAGCCTATATATTGTATCTCAGGTCACAACCATTTTTACAGGGTAAAGAGCCTAGCCATTTTACATTTGTTAACCACCTGTCTACATCTACATTGATAATATTCAATATGAATATAATAATAAAAAACCAAGATTTTTTGGATAAAATTAACATCAATACACAATAAAAGACATCATATTACTCATGATGCTTGCAAATAAAGTACAAAAAAACACGGTAGATATATCCAGTAATTAATATACATACCACAACAATTGGAATTTTAAAAAAATCCCGATTAGTCCATGTTAAAACTAATCCTTCTTCAATATAATTATAGTCTTGATACTGTTATGTTCAAAACTTATCTATGCAGTCTTCCAAAAAACCAATATTTTGATATTTCAATATGGATACTGTTTGTCTTATGGGAAAATAGAAATAATGCCTTCTTATGACAGATTCAGTCGATAATGGCTCTACCAGATACCGATCAGAATCAAACTGCTATGCAAATAAAGAAAGTATGTTCCATTTCTTGATTCGTTCTGATTGACCTAAAATATTCTTTCCAAAATATGCGTGAATATCAAAATTATTCAAGGCAACTTAAAATCTGCTAAAACGGGACATACAGTTGCCTACAATTTCGGACAAAATAAACGTGAAATATTGGTAAATGTAACTGATGTGACGTCCCGATGACAAAATCAGATGAAACTACAGTATATGGCCATTATTATTGATATAATTGTTTTTGTTGTCGTTGTATTATTGTTGTTAACTATTATATTCAAATTGTTTACATGCATGTGAATCAACACAATATTTAGCTTTCTCAACTAGTTTTATTACTTCTTATACACGTTTACTTCTCAATTTTAGTGATGTAAGTTGGAATAACATTTCCTCTCTTGGAAGTGGACCCGTTTTAAAATATTCACCACGCAACTTAGTGCTAACAAGGAATAAAATACAAACTATTTCAAGGGACAATTTTAGCGGTCTTGGATCTCTGACACTTGTGTAAGTGTACTACTACTTATTATACCACTTATATACCTGCTGCCACTAAAGATATCACTGTTCCTGCTTCTTGTGCTGAAGACATTGGTTCAAACCTGGCCAGTGTCGGGTTTTAATTGGAGTCTGATCGCTTGGCTTCTTGCCTCGAATTGGGTAAGGGTAGGAATTTTGGACCTTTAAGCATATTTGCATAGATTAAAAAAATGTAGATTGAGTTATACTGTACACCTGAAAGTTTGTTTAAATTATCAACAACTATTATTGGTGTTTAATTACATGCATAATTCAAGATTATCAGATTATTATTTAATTAGCTAACAAGCATTAATTATACTTAGGTCAAGTGTCCACAATTACCTACGGGTGTAGGTAATTGTGGCCACTACATCCATCTTTCTTTTTTCCTTGATGTAGGCCTATTGTGTTTAAAAATGAAATTTTGGTATGTTATAACATTTTACATTAATATGTGTACTTTTAGAGTTCAGACAGACTTCTAAAATAATATACAAAAAAATAATTAACTTGTTTGAATTTAATTAACTCTTCCTTGCCATATCGCAACAACACCAATCAATCATACACAGGCTGCATAGAGTTCCTATTATTAACAACAGCGCCCTCTAGCACGTCCACAATTACCCACACGACCGATTTGTCAACAAAACACAGCCTTGCCACACTAGCCTACCAGTTCACCGAAGCAGCCAATACAACAATAATTACCATAATGATAGGCCTATGTTGTAGTTAAGTCGATGGCGCTGCACTGCGGCTGCCGCGAGTTCCCCAAATTTCCGATTTCCAATTTGAATGAAAACCAATTATAAGGAATTATAATAATAATTATCATTAGGCCTACCCTATTGAAATAGCGCGCGTCTATGTGTGTGTGTGTGTTTGTCTGTGGCGTGTGTCCTTCCAGGCGTATAACTCAAAAACTACTGGACCGATTGACAAATTTTCAATTTTCACACACTGACAATATTACATTATTTCGGTCCTCCTTGAATTTGGTGCTGGTCGGAAGATCTTAGAACGTTATTTATATATTTTTCAGTCGCGAATGGCAAAGCCAACTCTAGCGGATCGTTCGACAGAGTCTATTGGCTAGGGCAGGCTGATTCGAGCTGATAGATTATGTGTCAAATTCTAGCCGGTGAACTGAAAGCAATTCGGACGGCATTTTTTTCCCCCATACAGTTAAGGCGGAAATTATAGAGGGCGCTATTTTAGGTCAGTTACCCTTACATCTTCATCGTTAACATAGAGCGTCGCACCATAAATAGTGCTACCTCCGCCCTGTGCCTAAATACAGAATTTACGCAACCAAAAAAAAAACTTGTAATTTTCTTTTGGGAATTCTAGGCTAGCCACCCAATTCACTCCCCCTGATCCGCCACTGCTATCTATCATTATTCGTATCAGCATTTCCATTAAGCGAAGTCTACGGAAGTGAAAATTCCCTCAGCCTACTGTTCAACATACAGTATCTACCCTTCTTCTAAACTCTTCCACCTCTTTTTATCTAATTGTGTGTTCCAGATAGTAAATTTAGCTAATATATTAAAATTCAGAACCCAACTGAGTCAATTCAATCACTGGTTTCATTTTTGCATTGATTCAAATACAAGGCCCATACAAGCGCTGAAAACTAGGTCCTATCGTGATAATGTACAGAGCAGCTGATATCAGGCTGACGTCGACTTGAAAGTAGCGCATGCGCAAAATATGGTCTATAAGAAGCGTTATGAATGACATATTACCAAATTTACCTACGAAAAAAAGTTGCTTCGCGTTCGACGGTGCGCGGCCGATATTGTCCGCGGCCGAAGTTGACCTCCCGCGGACCGCCGCACGAGAGCACAGAGGCGTTGCGCCACTGAGTATGGATAGCTGTTCTATAGCTGGGTACTACATTCCAGGTAAAAAAAACTTCATCTTTAGATCTCCGTCTTTGGCCTTTTAGACAGCCTGATTTACGAAATAGTTGGAAAAAATTGGTGTCGGGGATATAGCGTTGTGTTCGTCCTCAATCAATCGAAAATTCAACATTATTTGTTTATTTTTTATCTCTTTCTTCTCTTTAACTCTTCACAATTTTTTTTTTTAATATTTCGGCGTGACTAACGAGAGAGGATGGGGGCATGGGCCCACGTGGCCTGCTGCTGGACCCGCCCCTGGAAGGAGAGGTGAGTGAAGGGTATTGCAATAGCGTCTGTGTGTGGTGTGTGTCCTTCCAGGCGCATAGCTCAAAAACTACTAGACCGATTTACTTTCGATTTTTACACATTTGCAATATTTCAGTCCTCTTCATATTTGGTGCTGATCGCAAGTAAGATGCAGAATTTAGAATGCTATATAATTTCCGGCCGCAAATGCCGACAGAGCCAACTCAAGGGGATCTTTTTGACTTTAGTGCGGTCCATATACAAATTTGCCCTTTGGCATGGTGGTAGCATGATGTGGGGGGTACCAAAACCAAGAAAATGGAAATCTGATTTGACCTCTGTGACCCTTGATCTAAATTGTTATGCTTTTATTGAAAAAAAAAATAAAATTGCAATATCTCTGTAATGCTTTGGTCTATTGAAAGAGTGTTGGTGTCAAATTGCTCATCAGAACACGCACATTTATATTCGCTCTAATCAAGGACTAACTGTTACCAGGATAGGAAGCTGGTTGGTTTAAGCATGGAGAAAATAAAATAGATTTTATTTTCTCCATGGTTTAAGTGCCTTATGTGCGGTATTGTTATGCTAATAAGCCAGATAAGCACAATCTGCACATGCTCAGAAAAACAAAATTTTCCTTAGTCACTGCGGCCCGCACTGCGTATCGGCTTGGCGAACAGCTAGGCCTACCGAAAATTATGGTGCGATAAAACAAAGCAAAATAATGGTACTAATTTCACTTGGCATGCAAATCAATCGTACTTACACACTTAAAAACAAACTAATCTACCAATAAAATCACCTGCTATTTAAGATATAAGGCAAGTATGTTCACAAATTTGATTTTAAATTGATGTGATTTGTTTTGTTGGCTAGCCTAGGCCATGTCTAACCGCTTATAAAAATGCAGAAAAAAGACCCAAAACAAATTAGAATGAAGTTATCAACTAACTAGTGCATTAAAATTATTCATATACTTACTACTTACTTATAAAATTAAAATGTATTGCTCACAAACGCCAACTTTTGATTTTAATACACCTTTTCTTTGTTTACCATACCGCAATCCTTGGCAGGCCTAGCTGTACGCCTAGCCGATACGCAGTGCGGGCCACAGTGTGGCAAAGGAAAGTTTTGTTTTTCTGAGCATGTGCAGATTGTGCTTATCTGGCTCATTAGCATAACAATACCGCATATAAGGCTAATTCAAGTTAGACGGCTTAAACCAGCCAGCTTCCTATCCTGGTAACAGTTATAAGTCATTGCTCTAATACAACATTTTGCATGAAATCCAATGCTTATCGAGATTTGTGCTAAAAATAATGTTTTTGGACAAAAATATGAAATGTCATATCTCTGAAACTCTTAGGCCTACAGTAATTTTGGTGTCAAATTGTTCAGAAGACATACATTTATATTTGCTCTAATAGGATAGGGACGGCTTACCATAACCTTTGGTGTAGCATAGCTAATTGTTACCACATTAATAATGATTGCTCATGTAAGCTGTGCGGTAATTCCGTAAACCTCACCAGGCAGCATTTACTGGTGTGTCCTTGGGTGACTGTGGATGTTAGGGTACACAAAAACTTAAGGATGGTTGAACGCCTACTTTACCAAATTAAGTAAATAAATAAGTAAATTAGGTGTAATAATAAAATAAATGATTATACAAAAAAAAAAAGTGATTAAATTCCGTTGCATGTTCCTCAAGATTTTTTCATGGTGACTCTGGTTTGCGTGCCAGTTATGTTTTACCTGTTGGGCCATGTGGCCGTGTATTCAATGTTTGAATAAAGTGTGCCTAAATACAAATACTAATACAACTTTTCCATGAAAACTAATGCTTACCCAGATTTTTTTTTAAATCGTGTTTTTGGGTAATTTATATGAAAATGCCATAGGCCTATTTTATTTGTTATCAGGCCTTGACGTGTGTTTAATGAGATGTTACAGTAGTGAATACTAATTTGCCCTTTGGCAAAGTGGTAGAACATAATGTGGGGTAAAATAGAACTTACCAGAAATCTGATTTGACCTCTGTGATCCTTGACCTCATCGGTAACAGATCTTTCACATTTCAGCAATCTTCTACAATATCCACAACATCAAAACATTATGTTTTAAGGAAACATCATAACTTTCAGTCTAAAGTGAATTTGATTTTCACATTGTTTTATAATTCGCGCTATATAAATTCTCAATTATTATTATTATTATTATTATTATTATTATTATTATTATTATTAATATTAAGATAATTATTATTATTATTTTTACCTAAAAAACATGTTTCATAACTTTCAGTCTAAAGAGCATTTGATTTTAACATTGTTATATAATTCGCGCTATATAAATTCTCAATTATTATTATTATTATTATTATTATTATTATTATTATTATTATTATTGTTAATATTATTATTATTATTTTACTTAAAAACATGTTTTGGGGCAAAAATATGAAATAGACATATCTCTGCAACGCAACATATTATATTTTGCTCTAATACACTTCCCCAATTAATCTCCTCTTTCTTGCACTATATCTTCCTTAATTTTTCCACTCTTGCTTGGCTCTGGCATCATGATTGCACCATGTGGATACCAGCGCCTTATAAATATCCACTACATTATTAATATAACCTTTTCCATGAAAACTAATGCTTGCTGAGAATTTCTTTAAAATCATGTGTTTGGCATTGATATGTTACATTTATTGAGATGGAACAATAGTAAATACAAATTTGCCCTTTGGCTTAATGGTAGCATATGATGCCGGGTACAAAATCCAAGTTACTGGAAATCTGATTTGACCTCTGTGAACTTTGACCTCAATTTTTATGTTTTTTATTTTAAAAAAATAAAGTTACCATATCTCTTTAACGTTTTGGTATATTGAATTGATTTTGGTATCAATTTATTTGCTCTAATACAAAATTTGCCATAAAACGTACCTTAATGCTTACTGAGAAATTCCTTAAAATCATGTTTTTGGGCAAATTAAATATAGGCCTATAAAAAGCCACATTTCTGTAAAGTACAGTTTGTTACAGGGACGTAGCCAGGATTTTGAAAGTGGGGGAGCCGCTATGCGAATTACGTATGACCCCGGCGGGGTCAAGGGGACAAATCCCCCTGTGAAGTAGCGCACTCTGAACGTTCTTAGGACTGTTTGAGAGGATAAAGTGAAAATTGCAATAGACGCATTATAAATAAGCGCAAAAATAATTATATAATAAATCAACAGTGGCAGATCCAGGAATTCAAAAGAGAGATGAACCAGGGAGGGACTTTCACAGACCGAGGAACCACCCATCTCAGCCCCACCATGGCTGAGGTAAGAAAATTTATGATTAGGGCATCTCTAGATGGCCGGAAATTACACTTTCGCACTTCAATTTGAATATATTTTTCCTTTTTTTTCCTTAAAAAAATGAAGGGGGGTGCCTTGAATCCACCTCTGCTCAAAACATTCTTTATCCAGAATAGTCATAATCACGAAAAATGGACATGAAAAACCAGATCACATCCTAAAAACAAATAGCAGTCACTAAGACATACATCAGGAGCCGACTCGATGGAGTTTAATGTCATACCCAGGGAAGGGCACAGATTTGTTTTGAATGGTGGAGGGGGAGAGAATTTTGTAAGTCGACACCCACCCCAGCCCCACAATGGTTGGAGCTGAGGTGAGAAAATTTGAGGAAATAGTACCTCTAGATGGCCAGAAATGACACTTTTAGTAAAATTCATCATCATCACATCACCATTAGTCAAAATGAAGCGCCAAAAGAAATTCTCATGATCTTTTATCAGGGATTTTTGACAACCATAGAGATCTTATTAATGTGTGTGTATACACCATAGAAAACAAAGCTTAAAAACATTGTCTTTGAGTACGTACTTTACATAGGCCTACTTCAAAAACGTGATTTCACAACCACCTCAACCACACCATGGCTGGGGCTAAAGTGAGAAAATTTGAGGAAATGGTACCTCTCGAGATGGCCGGAAATGACACTTTTATATAATAAAATTCATCGTCATCACAATACCATTATAGTCAAAATGAAACGCCAACAAATTTCTCATGATCTTTTATCAGGAATCTACTTAATATTCAGGACAACTTAGGCCTAATTATAGCTTACTAAGCTTTAACTATATATACTATAGTATGATCAACAAATCACGACTTTTTTTTCGCGTTTAGCACAATTTTCTTCACTTTTTATTGCTATCAATATTATTATCAATTATTACTATCGTCATTATCATCATTGTTATTATTATTATTACTATTAGTAGTAGTATTATTTACCATAGAGATCTCATTCTTATTAATGTGTGTGGGATATACCATAGGAAAAAAAATCATAGAAAAAAAGCTTTAAAATATTGTCTTTGAGTATGTACTTTACATAGGCCTACTTCAAAAACATGATTTCACAACCACCTCAGCCCCACCATGGCTGTGGCTGAGGTGAGAACATTTGAGGAAATAGTACCTCTCGAAATGGCCGGAAATGACACTTTTATATAGTAAAATTCATCATCATCACATTACCATTATAGTCAAAATGAAACGCCAACAAATTTCTGATGATCTTTTATCAGGGATCTACTTAATATCCAGGACAACTTAGGCCTAATTATAGCTTACTAAGCTTTAACTATATATACTATATTATGATCAACAAATCACGACTTTTTTTCGCATTTAGCACAATTTTTTTTATTGTTATTAATATTAATATCAATTATTACTATCGTCATCATCATCATTGTTATTATTATTACTATTACAGTAGTAATAGTATTATTAAACAAACATTTAAAGAAACTTGCAAAAGGATAAAAACGAAATTGAACCACAGTATCGCATTTCTATCTTAAAAGACCTGGCCTGAGATTTATGGATTTAAGATTTTTTTAATCACCGCTTAGGCTTATGTGTTCTATTAGGCCTATGTATAACGTGTACTGATGCATATTTACATGTTTAGAAGTATTCATTTTAAGTGATCCCAGGAAAGAATTTGTATTGACTCAAGAATAAGCTTTAAAATTTTAACACTGTGTACAAGGGGGGGGGGGAGCCGCTGCTCCTACGGCTCCCCCCACCCCTGGATACGTCCCTGGTTTGTTAGGTCAGATATTTAGGACTTGACATTGTATATTGAAATATTTCCCTTAAAATATTTAAAAAACAAAATGTAAAATTTATACCATCATTGTCTTCTTCCATAAATCATCATCCATAATGATGGAGAATGATAAATGATGATAACTATGACGCTGGATGGTGACAAAAATGATGGTGACGATAATAGAAAATTATTATGCTGAAGGAGGACAATAATGACAGATGATGATGGTGATGGAGGATTACGATGATACTAGGTTATACCGGTAATGATGATGGTGATTGTAATGTTGATAAAAGATAACAATATTGAATGATGATATATCATCATCATCTTCTTCTTCCATAAATCGTCATCAACAATTATCATCCCCATTATCAGACATCACCATATTTCATTCTCTAATTGTAATTTTTTAGAATGATTATCATCATATCATATATTATCATCATTTATTATCATCCAATATCGCAATTTTCCATCATCATCATGTCACTGTCATCATCATCGTCATCATCCCCCATTATCGTTTTCCAGCGTAGTAGTTTTTTTATTGTCATCACTATCACCATCATATTCAATCAACATATTCATCCAGAAAAAAAATTACCATCCTTAATTATCAAAACAAAAGTCATTCCTCATCATTATAATCATCATCATCTTCAATCATTTTAAACCATCCTTCTGCATAATCATCATCACCATCACCATTATTGTTGTTATCATCATCCTCCTCCTCCTCCTCCATCATCTTCATAATCATCATGATTTCCATCCGTAATCATCATCATCATCATCAGCATCCATTTTTATCATCATCAACTCTCTAAATCATCCTCCATCGTCGACACTCTGACATACAGTACATCACTAACATAGTTTTCGTGAATTTTTTTTATTATCTCCATGATATACTTTATCATCATCACCTATCATCATCGTCCTCCGTTATCGCACTATCAACATTGTCATCCTTTATCATTGTTATTTTTATCACCTTATAATCATCATCATATAATCAGCATAGTTATTACTATCATCATCCTCCATTATTATTATCCCTATTATAATTCCACAACATCATTAGGCTCTCCATCATAATCATCACTTTTTACTGTATATCATCATCATTGCACTTAGATTTTGTACCCCACAATGTGTTCTACCACTATACAAGATACAAGATTCTTTTATTGTCACTAGCACAAAAAAAAAAAAAAATTAAAATTCGTCTTCTCGATGCAAAAATTAGTATAGAAGTTAGACAAAAACTAAACGAAGGATCACATACATAAAACAGAATATACAAAATGATACAAAGGTCACTATTGTAACATCTCAATAAACTTATGTCAATGCCTAATAATTAGCTGTATTTTTCAGAAATATAGAATTTTCATATTATTTTGATGAAATTCTCAGTAAGCATTACTTTTCATGTTGTATTAGAGCAAATATAAATTTGTGTCTTTTGGACAATTTGACACAAAAAGTATTTCAATAGAACAAAGTATTACAAAGATATGGCAATTTCATGTTTTTTTTCAATAAAAAAAAACAAAAATTTAGGTCAAAAGTCACAGAAGTCAAATAATATTTCCAGTAACCCCTACAATGTGCCAATACAGTAACATCTCAATAAACATATGTCAAGCGGAGTAGGCTTTTTGCCCACCCACGGACATTAACCCCTGGACAATTTTTCCCCGGTATTTCCCCCCGGAAATTTCCCCCTCCCCGTGGTATTTGCTTATGTAGGCCTATATAATTCATATTTTGTTCTGTTTGTTGTTGCTACTTAAATATTACCATTTAAATATTGTTGTTACTTGTGCAGTCGATTTAATACAGATTAAATAAAAGAGATGATATGAATCTTGATGTATCCCTTGTATATAAATTCGTGTTTTATAATGGAGGGGGAAATATTTGGGGAGGGGAATTGTCCTAGGGGAAACAGTCCGGAACACATCTAGATGTGTATAAGAGACAGGGGAAATACCGAGGGAAAGTGTCCGGGGGTGGGGAATGTCCGGGGGAAACCAGCCTAGATCCATGTCAAGGCCTAATTAATAATGAACTATATTTTCCAGATGGTTTTTACCTATATTTTCCCAAGTGTTGCAGAGATATGACCATTTGATATTTTTGCCCAAAAACATGAATTTTATGAAAATTCTGAGCGATTTTGCATGAAAATTACTTAGATATATGGCAATTTCATGTTTTTTTTCAATAAAACTATTAAAATTGAGGTCAAATCAGATGAGATTTCCAGTAACGTAGTTTTGGTATCCCGACATTATGCCCTATCACCATGCAAAAGGGAAAATTTGTATCCAAAATGTAACAACCCATTATTTTTGTAAGCTTAAGCCTGGTTTTAGGGACTGGCTACTCTGTTTGGCTAGGCCGAGCGGACTCGAGCGGATCGACAGCAGCCAGAGTGTGGGTAAGTCAAATTGTTGCCGACGGATTGAAAGAGGTCCGGCAGGCGTGCAAACTCGCCCGATTTATGAGCTTGTCACACGCGAGGCCTATGATGAAGCGTCCGGTCGGTGTGCAATTGAATGCCATTTATTGAGATTTATTAACAGATTATATCTTGTTTTTGCCAGTTTGCTTCTCCAAAATAACATAACGTATATTGCAGACGGTGCATTTAATGGAACCAGTATTACACACCTGTAAGTATTACAAATTTAATAACAAGGCCTCTAAGCGCTTCACATAACAGTATCATGTATTTGAAAAATTATTAGCTTATAAAAAATATGAACGACGAAACATTTTAGTCAATTTGACGCAGTTCAGAGGACCCTTCCGTCCATTGGATATTGATTGTTGCTAAGGTCCCACAAAGCAACTGTGTAAGCGTACGAAGGGACGTGCGTTGTGGGACAAGACAACACGTGTTTGGGAAAAGTGCCTAGCCTTACTCTGTTCTGTCTGGTCAGTTAAATTTTGATTGACGCTCTTGAAAGGTCAATTCCTATAATCATTTGCTTTCTGTGTCTCATTGGAAGTTCGCAACTTAGTTTTCTTCAGAGGTGCATTAGCATTTCCCTAAAGGTGTTACATTGTTCCCTGACAGATAGGCCACAAACACCTCAGCCCCACCCCACCATGATTGGGGCTGAGGTAAAACAGAATAAGTTATTTCACATCAAGATGCCCAGTCATGCCAGTACTCTATGGCTTAGAATATTATTATAATTAAAATGTGTCCCGGCAGACTTTAAAACGTCTTTCTTCTTCAGTGGGTAGGCTCGGGCCCATGCTACCCACAGGTGCAGCCCCTGATTTTATTTTGTTTAAGGGAGCGATTGAATAAAGGACTTTTATTTGTACAGATAAAAGCCCTTGACAAAATTGGTGAGTGGTTCAAGATTTTCAAACATTATTCTTGATGTTTTCTTCTTTAACGGCTTAAGTGATATCTACATAACAAGATCCAAGTCAATAGTCCCTTAATAAAACGCAAAATATGAGCATCATGATAGTAATTCATTGTCATTTTCTTTTAATTTACAGTTTCGTACAGGGAAATTTCTTGAGTCACATAACGAATAAAACATTTTACGTGGAGATGGGCACAATAGACTACCTGTAAGCTTGAAGAAAATAATATAATGACATTTTTCATTCATAGGCCTATGCAATAGACAATTATTTAAAACAAAACTCGAAAATATAACTCTGCAAAGCATATACATAATATATAAACACACATACTTATACATATAAACATATACGTGTGGAATGTGTTAATTATTTTATTCATTCATTCGTCCGTTCATTATAATACGCCTAATTTACTTTTCGCAGATACATTTACGACAACCCAATACAGGTAATAGAAAACAACGCGTTTTCTCATACGGCACAAAACTCAACTGTGTATGTATAAGAATCATGAATTTCTTCACCTAAATTATTTTTTTATATTTTAATATTCATATTACATTTTTTACAGTTGGTAAGAGCATACTTTGAATTATAATACACTGATTAAGTTATTTGTAAAAAAAAATGTCTTTTTTTATAGATATCTAACTTGCGAGAACCTCAGGAATATCCCTTCAGTATTTTCTGAAAAGATATTTAATGGGTAAATATTTCGTTTTTTTAATTGCGGATAAACTGGTACAATAAATATGCCTACACCGTTATTCATTCCAATATGTATATAAACAAATAAATCATTAATGTTTATCATTTATTTCTCAGTTACTGTATGACAGATACAACAACTATTGTAATTGACAAAATAATCCTGTTGAATTATAAGATCCGATTATATGGCATTGTTTGTAGCAGTGATGGTGAATGTTCGCCTTGCCGACCAGGATACTATGGACAGTTTGACAATAAAAGATACAATGTCTACCGTGTATCAATGGCGGCCCGCTGGATCTCAATAGAGATTTTTTAATTATATAAAGGAAAACAGGCAAATGGGAAAACCCATAAAACAACAAACGGCCACATAATGCAAAACAATTTAAAATTAAAACGGAACAGTAGAGAAAAATCTGATCAGAATGACAAAAATAAATTAAGTATCCACTGGAAGAAATCCCAATATCTTGCAGACGGGTCCGTTTCGGCCATTCAGGCCCCATCAGTGCAGCTAGGGTACAGACCCAGACGAAACGTTCGACCAGCTTAGGGAGGTAGTGGGGCTAGTTTGGGCCCTGAGCATAAATAATAAAAGCTTTTCTTTTTCCGAGGAAAGTTCGAAGCAAAATAGTTTTGCAGTAATTTGAACATAAAGTTTGTTCAAGCGCATTCGATTTATCTGCCTAAATTTAAAAACCATTTCAAGAAAACTTTATGTTTTGAAAATTATGTTCCTTATACTGTATTTAGGAGGATTTTATCAGGATCTGCTAGGATTCGTTGAGAAGGGAAATTATACAGCAAACTGTAAGCGTTGTCCACTTGGAACTTTCTCGCCTCGTAGTGGTGCAGGCTCTGTTGCTGATTGCCAAGCATGTCCAACTGGAACAAAAACAGATCAATTGGCAAATCTTAATGCTTGTGACTGTCTACGTAACTTCCATCGTACTGATCGTTACGGCCCATGCGTACATTGTCCTGAAGGTGTCGACTGCACAGATGGCGTTCAGCGTTTGATTCAAGGATACTGGTGGTCTTGGAAATTTCCAGCTGCTCCCGGAAGTTTTGAGAACTACAGCCAATTTGTAGCAAATTTGAAAAGTGATAGATTCAATATTAAAGATCCTGATGTCTTAAAAGAGACAACATACATCGGACTGTTACCGGCTGTTCACGCTTGTCCCCGTATTAAAAGTTGTAATGGTGGCGGAATCAATGCCAACTGTTCTAAAGGTTATTCGGGATGGTTGTGTGCAGCGTGCAGCCATAACCATTACCAATTATTCAATGAATGCTTTAAATGTCAGCACATTGGTGTAATAGTCACTGTCTTTGTTGCTGTCACAATTGTGTTGACGTCTGTCGGATACGTCGTGTGGAAACTGGACAGACGAGGAAGAGGAAGAAATGGCATAGGTTCCTTCATGATTCATATGAAGATCGCAATCAATTTTTATCAAATTCTTGGAATACTGTCTGAAGTGAATGAAATTCATTGGCCAGAAGACTTCCAATCAGTTGGAGAAAGCCTTCAATATCTGGACATTGTTCGCTACATCAATATTCTCAGCCCGAGATGTATTTTTTCAGACTCTTGGAACGCATACACACTTCTCTATATTGCAATAGCGACACCTTTCATTATCGTGGCATTGACATCTCTGGTCTTCTTCCTTTGGCACATTCTAAATCGATACAGGGGTGACCTCTCTGCTCATCACCTTAAAGACAAATGCCTGTCAATCATAATTATGATACTGTACTTGACTTATGCCAGCACTTGCTCCAACATCATGGCGGTAGGACCATGGTCAATTCGTACATTTTACGTTACTGAAGACGGCGGAGACAAAAAGAGAGTATTGACTTCTGACTACTCCATCGATGTAGAAGATGGATCAGTGTATGACTTTAACAAGAACATTGTTTATTGTTCTTTGGTGTACGTGTTATATTTTCCTATTTTCGTTATTATTGTATTGTATTGCCGATACAAGCGTCCTGAAGAACAACCAGAAACTCTAGAATGGAAGTTCTTCAGTAGACCATATAGCGATAAGTTTTGGTACTGGGAAATATTTGAGATGTACAACAAGGCCGTTCTCGCTTTTATTGCCAACTTCAAAGACGACCAAGAGTCAAACATGTCTTATTCGCTATTCGTCACTACCATTCTGATTGCAATACATCTGTATGTTGAACCACTGAAGGCTAAATCAGATCAGAGGTTTCAATTGCTGACACTGGTCTACGTAATCGTTAATTTGTCGGTTGGCGCGATCATCGCCTTGGATGAGACACTGTACATGGCAGACAACACGATTTCTGTACTTCATGATATAACACCCTTTATTCTGCTACTTCTTAACTTGTCCATATTGTTCGTGGTTATTGGTATGTTCACATTTTAAAGATATTTTATATTTGTTTAGCAGGTAGTAGGCCTAATAATAATTTTTTTTTAAAAACATATAATACACTTCATATTGCTTACAAGGCAATGGCAAATTGTCGTTCACATAACTTAATTTTTTTTTTTTTTTTTCAGTTGATTTGATGACAAAAGTTAAAAGAGACATTTGGGAAGAATGGAATCACCATTTCGAACCGATGAGTACGTCCGATGACGCAGACTTGGATTACACTGACGACGAAAATCATTTGACGTACCAGGACGCTACAGTTTCTGTTAATACATCGCACCGTGAGATGTTGTGTATGTGACGAAATGCATTTTAAACTTCATTTTTATGTATATCAAGTTCCATAAGTCAAAATCTCGGATCCCACTTTTTTCTGAAATTTGAAAAACAAGACACCTGCAGGGACCGTGGTTCCTATGCAAGCAATGTTTTATTTAGTGTATTTAGTTAGTATTTAGTGAAGGAATATATTATAGTAGGTGGTGTATGTTTTTTGTAAAACTTCTGCAGACAAAATAGAAACGATGCAATTTAATCTCATAATATCAGATGTTTATACTGAAAGCACAATGTCACATCACTACAAATAGAAGATCTAGAGAAATATTTGGGCAGGAGACATGCGAAGTGTGAATAACCTAGTTTGGGGTGGGGGGTGGGGGCGATGATGTTTGTATTTTTAAAAAATAGCTTTTTTTGGAGTACCATGATCCCCTCTTTCTCTACTTTTTTTAAATCACCAAATCTAAATCTGGCTCTGGGATTGACTTTTAATAAATCTGCAATGACAACCAACTGTCTATTCATTATACACAATAAATGAAAGCATAAAAGGTTGGGGGTGGTGATGTTTTAGATTTTTGTTTAGACATGCTTAACCATAGACACTGATACATGGAATTTAAATTTTTTTTAATTGTTTGTTTGGGAGTATTATGATCCCCTCTTTCTCTACCTTTCTTTAAATCACCAATTCTAAATCTGGGTCTGGGATTGACTTATAATAAATTTGCAATGACAACCAATTTTTTATTCATTAAACACAATGAGTGAAGGCATAACAGGTAAGGGGATGAGTGGTTTACTTTAATGGTATTATTATTATTGTTATTATTGGGTAAAAACAAAAATAGGAATCAATATCAACCCAAATCTTACTAAACACTTAGATTCAGAATTAGTGTATGTGTGTAAAAACTTTGCTTGTTTAAAACACACATGGCATACATTACATCATCAAAACTTCATATGAACTATGCACCAATAAAATTAGATGATAAAAATGGATCACAAGTTTGTTCCATGCATTTATTTCCTGTATAGATAGCTACATATATCTATTACAAAGATGACACATCTACAGGTTGAAAATAACAATATAAGAGTATAAGTGGTTGGACAAACATTTCCTTACTTGTTGCCATGGCCGTAAAAGCTCCATGAAATCAACCAATTGCCTATCAAAAATGGGCTATTAGAGTTACTAATACTAATACTGCCTCAACTTAGTATCACATCTCATTGTGGCCATGCAAACCATCACTGAAGCTTAATCCACACAATTTTATGTGACAAATTAGTGTGAATTGCCCATATATGGGCATGATGATGTCATATCACATCCATATATATAGGCATACCATACCCATATTTGGGCATATCACAGGTATTTGTCACACAAAAACAGTCTGGACAGCGCTTTTTACTTCACCTCTATAGAATGATTTGTGCATTTATTTTATACATATCTAAATAGAGTACATTTACTGTATTATAACCAATTATCTACGCTTCACCTATAGCAATAATAAATATTCTGAGAATGGAAGTATATTTTTGGATCATGGAGCCAACAACAAACATTTAAATGAAAATAATTATGAAAAGTATGACAGTAGAATCGTATTTTAAATACATTAATGGCATTCATTATTACCAGATGGAACAATAATTTCATTACTTTTACTTAGTTATGGCTCTCAAAAAAGTTCATAATTATTTCTATAAATATTTAGCAAAAAAAAAAACAAAAAAACAAAATATGCATTAAAAAAAATCTCAATTATCTAAGAGAGGTCATTCTAGACACTGCCACAAATATTAGTGGCCTCATGTACCAAGGACTGACTGTCTGTCGATATGTATATATGCAACAAGGTGAAAAATCACTTGTAAAAATCTATTTGAGCCTTTGTTGAGGTGTTCTTTTGTAAATCAGCAACAGCTTAAACTTAATTTATCGTGTTGAAATGAAGTTATTATTATTAATGAACATTAGAATCAAACCAACTGCATGGTAACATTTCAGATGTATAAATGTTGGCCTACTAGGAAACAGTAGTGAGCATGAGCAAATTCAATTTGATATGACTGTTAACATTTACGGACGGTTGATAGTAATGCATGTTCTCATGAACAGTAATCTTTATGACTGTCCACCTTACAAGAAGGGTAGTTCTTATTCAATTGTATTACTATCAACCTAGGTAACAGTTGATAACATGTATTCTCTAAAACTCTCCATGTGGCAGTTTCTGAAATGTATGACTATCAACCTACCAAATGGTTAAAAATAAGAATATTGACTGACAAGATGTATCACACCTTACCATTGTCCAGTTACAAGTAATAACTTTAATAAATTTAATTTTAAAAATTACCAATTATGAAATCCATCTAAAAACAAATAAAAAACAAATATAATTTGTTAATCTTTTTAAAATAAACTTGAGGCAGATACTATAACCAGTCTCGGTCTTAACATTAAACTGTCGCCAGTAAGGGAGAACTGGGCCCCTGTTGGAGAGAAAAAAAACAAATTTCGGTAGGGAGATTTATAAGTAAATAAGCCTTTGAAACCCCTAAATTGTTATTGTTTCCAGGGGAACCTGGATGACTTCCGAGAGATTTTGAGCAACACCCGACCAACCCCCACTTGTGTTTTAATCAAGGAAATCACCCCACCCCCCGGGACCACCACTGGGGTATAATGACATAGATACTGGTCTATAATTACAGGCCATTGCCATCAGTTAACTGGCTATGTCGTCCAAGTATAAAGTTATATTGATAACACACAGACCACATTAAAGTCTGTTCAGAGGAGGTCTAAGAGATATCAATCAACTCTATTCTTGGACGAAAGTGATGAGGATGAAGGAAATTAAAATTTCCTTTTGAATAAGTAAAACCCCTTCAAATACATTTACCACATATTTAAATAATACAACTCTTTGACACAGAGAACTGGCATAGAAATTGTATTATTCATTTTTGCAATGAGTGAGACAAGGGTTCTACGAGTTAAAGGGCAACTCAGACAGCATTATATGACGCAGTTCAACGCGATTTATTGCCTTTAGGTTGCCGTGAGAATATTAAACATGTATAATATTCAACAACGTGACTGTCACCAACGCAGACCTAATGTTTAACAGACCCAACAACAAATCGTGTCGGACAGCATTGTACAATGCAGTCTGAATTTGGTTAAATATTTAGATGTATAAGACTGTCTTATAGCAATCACCCCTGTTAAAAAAATATAATCTAAAAAGGAAATAGCGTAGCATTACTGCATTGTCCAAAGCCATCGGAATTCATGATTAGTCTACAACATAAGCTGCTTATGTCATCATTGTTCATATATTTAACTAGGCACAAAGTGGTAGAGATTGTTCAATGTTAAGGTTCTAAAGACAAAGGGTAAATTTATATTGATAGACAAAATTAAGGAACATGATATCTATTCTTTTCTACTCTCTCTACTTTTTTTAACCACAATTGTACTCGGATCCCTTGATGACTAAAATTGAGTTACTAAAATTAGCTTAGTTGAAGATATTATTAGATATGCAAAACCTTAAATAAAACATTAAATAACAATTAGCATTTTAAATTATACGGATTCTTGCGACAATACTTAAACAAATATTAACATAAGAATAACATCAACTGCCATTTCTTGATTTATACTGAATTTCAGAGTAACATATATATTCACCAATATTTTAAGGCTTCACAAAAGCACTACGGATACTAGGCTTAAATCAACAATACTTCACATAGAGGTAACAAAAATAACTAAACAGAATGTCTTTGCACTGTAGCCATGCACAATGTAAACTAATCTGTTTGCTTCTACAATTATTTTCTTGCAAAATAGCTTATATTATAACATTTCAATATTGCATCTGGTGCTTTTACATAACTCTTAACATACTCCTGCTTTTGCATCAAAAAATCAAAACAATCTCCAACCAAAAAATGAGAACACCTTTCTGAAGATTGGCTTTGGTTTTGAAAAGGGGAAATATCAGAAATTTTCTGCCAGAAATATTCCCATTTCATTGTTCCTTTTAGAAATTTAACACAATTTCTTTCTTTTTTTCAAACAATAACTGGCAATATCATGTGCAAGATCTTCATTCTCAATAATTCTAAAGAAAATAATGCTGGTAACTGTCAATTAATTGTTGTTATGGTGATGACTCTGCCTACTTGTTTTCTTGCCATATTAATCATTCTAGTTTGAAGAACTTTTTCAATACTTCCTCGATGCTCTCATCCGCTCGAGAGTTGGTTATGTATTCAAGTATATCATCTGGGTTGCGATTAATTTCACGTAATGTCATCCAATTTGTAAGAATTTCTTGAAATTCGTAAACTTTATCATATAGGTTCAAGTTACTATACAATCTTATTAGACCACGATAGTCATATTCCAAACCGCTGTAACCAGGACCAAACAGTTTTTTACCTGTGTAATAAAAAAATAAAGATAATGTTTATATAAAAATGTGCTGAATGCTAAAGCAAACAACCTGTAACACATTCTACTTAGTCAAACAACCCAAGATACTGCAAGCTTAACTGTGTGAACATAGAGCAGTGGCAGATCCAGGAATTAAAAATAGAGTGTGCCTGGTGATATAAGTCTACTTTCATAATGGAAGATCTATACCACCTCAGCCACACCATAGTTGGGCTGAGGTAAAGAAAATTTGTGATTAAGCCACCTCTAGACTTAAAATATGAATATAATTTTCCTATATCTCCATTTAAAATAAAATCTTGAACACTTTTTTTTTGGGGGGGGGGAGAGGGGGAGGCCCAGGCCAGTTGGCGCACCCCCCCCCCCCCAACCTTTGAATCCGTAACTGTTGAACCAGAAAAATAATTGGGATGTTTTTACCGAACAGAAAAGTCCAATGTTAACAGCGTAACTCAATCTTCCTTGGAATGTAACTGATTGAGCATACAGTACATGTGCAAAATTAAACTATCTTTACTTAAAGGCAAATGCGACTTAATTATTTTTATTTTAACTTATCAATATTGGATTGTCCTTTGCTGTTTTGTGTATGCTTTGATATATAGTTTTGTTCTAAACATACTGTTTTGGAAATGGAAATGCTGTACAACCTGATTATTTTTATTATTAATATAGTTATTTTTTGGTATCTTGGGTTGGTTACTATTTTAATTTCATTGACTTGTTGATGCATATTTCACAACCAGTACCATTAAATAAGCAATACAAATGTTGAAGGTTGTGGTATCTTCGTACATAGAGTAGGCTGAGCCTTAGGCTCACAGGTAATGTCCATGTATTTTTTCGCACTGAAAACTTGGATCAAAGGCTAGAGTCTAATTTTATTTTGGACTCTGATAGATGGCTGTACAAATTACCATCACATTAAAGTTAGGCAAGATAAAGGACGATGCATCATTACACATTGCATGTTAGAACTAGTGTTGCAAAATGGCTGTTGTTGGTCCCCAGAGGGCCCAGCTAGAATTTGAAATTTTGAAATACGGTATCACAAACGGGAAAAATTATCATTTTATATTTTTAGTATACTTTGAAATCATCAATATAAGTTACTACTGAAGATATACCTACCGATTTGTATAGACCTGAGGTATAGGGACTCTGCTTCTGTGTATCTCATCATGTCGTAATTGTACAATGATGCCAGATGGCCAACAGACAGTGCAACCTCGTAATCTTCTTCACCTAATAAGCGTTCCTTTATCTCTATAGCTTTGATGTGCATTAATTCTGCTTCCTACATTTTAAAAAGATGGGCAAAATATATTTATGTATGTGTAGCTTTCTCTTAGCTTTGTTAGTTTTCCTGTCATAAATCTTTTTAATTAAGTTTGTCTTTTCCATAGTTTTTTTTTATGCAATTTTGTATTTTCAATTAAAATTCTTAGGATCATTTAAGTTAGATTAAGTGTTTTCTTTGTATAATTTTAACTTTTCAGAATTTTATATATTATTTTAACAAGTTCAATAGCGTTTCTTGAAGGTTCCTTTTCGTCACTTGTTTAAATGTATTGTATTTATATTTTATGCATTTCTTTTGATGGCTAAACAATTTTTGTATTTGTACTTATGAGAGATGCACTGCTAAAATATACAATGGCTGTTGGAAACAATAATTATGACAATGATAATGATTACGATGATATAGATTGAAATTTACGATGAAAAAGGTGTCGAGATGATGATGAGCATTTGTTGATAAGGTTGTTGTTATGGTGATATTTTTGATGATAAGGATGGTGATTATAATAAAGATGTTGATGATAATGGTGTAGAAAATGATGGTGAGATGGTAGATAATAATTTATTGGATGATAAGACTGTTGATGATGTGAAGGTTGATGATGGTAATGTTAATGAGAATGTTGATAAGATTGTTAAAGATGATAAGATGGATGATGACCTGGTTGGTGATGATCAAGATGATCGTGAGATAGTTGATGATGCTGTATTTGATAATTATACTGGGTAGGCAATGGTTTAGCATTACATGTTTTTATGGAATACACAAGTCGAAATTCAGCATAAAAAAAAACGTGTTTCGCATGAAATTCACATCAATTCAATAAATAAACATTATTTTATAAAATGTAAATATAAATTAGCTTAGTATAATGTAAAATTTCATCCACTTTGATCATGGACGTTTTTGGAGGCATGGGCCTTAGCACGTGATCCCTTTCAACGGCAAGGAGAACAATTAATTGCTGTGCTAGATGTTACCACAGCTGCTCAGGATGGTGCGACTCCCGCTGCGACTACATCGGAATTAACTAAAAACTTGGATTTTTTAATGTTATATTTTTTCATCGATTTGTAAAATCACTGAATATTATGATAGTCTCACCTATGCACGGTTATAGGTCTACTCAACGACGTCCCAGTACCCAACCAACTATTTTTGTAGCATCGACCAGGGACTTCCCTGAGTTTACGTACTCCTGTCAGTTCTTGCACACACAGGCGGTACTTGGGTACAGGGCCGCACAGTCAGTCGTATTATGATTCATTTTAGAGTTGTCTGGACACGTTTACAGTACATCCAATCAGCCATAGTCAAATGGGAGGAGCAAAGGCCAAAACGGAATATCGGCGTCCAAACGATGTGCTATTCAAACGGTGTTTTCAGACGCGTTTTGGTAGAACAATAGAAAACGCATCTGAACGCCGAATTGTCGTCTGGAATAATTTGGCAATCACGCCTAATGATGATGGTAAGGATGATGAGATATTTGATGAGATTGTTGGTCACTAGTTAAATACATATATTTGTAACTCCAACTGCTCCTTGTGGAGTATTCAAAGTTTACACAAGAATATAAACATAAAGCTTAATTCTCACCTTGTACCTATGCATGGATTGGTATAATCTTCCTAAATTGCCATAGTGTTTGGCGGTTTGAACATTGAATTCTCCAAAAGCTTTCTTAGCTAGACTAAGTGAGGATAGATGAAGATCTTGGGCCTCTTGTAAAAGTTTAGCCTCCCGAACTTTGTCGTGGGAATCAATGGCAATCTCTTCTAATATAAGTGCTAAAATATCACAAAAATTGAAAACCAAAATCTGAGTTCATAATCAACTGAGGTTTATGAACATTGCAGTGACAGCACAGAGATTGCATGATGAGAGTGCAAGGTCCCCAAGGGGGATCCAAGTTCCCTGATACTGTGCCCAAGATCAGCACTGCCACTGAAACACTGTCATTAAACTCTGGAACTTTTAAGGAAAAGATTATATATATAGCACCAATAGCATATTGTTTTGCCTTTACAAGAGATTTTTAGAGGAAGAACAAAGATGGTGAAGAGGAATATAGTGGGTAAACGCATAATTGTGACATCAGGTAAATATAAATAACAAAAAGAGGCTATTCACATTCAGATAAACCAGCCAGTATTTTAACTCTCAAGCAAAGTTAAAGTCACAAAGGTCCCAGAAAGTATGATACAACTTGGCTCAAAATAGTGAAGGTTAAAATATTAATTAAAAAATTTATAGTAAACTTACTGTACTATAAATATAAATTATTTATAACCAACAAAGATGAACTGTCAAGCAGGTATTACATTGCATTTATTTTGTTTCATTTTAAGGAAATAAACAAACTACATTTGTATGATTTGGCTATACTAACCTTTGACCCTTTTAGATGATGCTAGTAATAAGTGATCTTCTGGTAGTATATGTGTTATAATCTCTATTGCCCGTTCTGCATGCATTCTGAGAAGGGAAGTACATCAATTATTAAAAATATATATTTACACAAATATATTCAATAAAAATAATATCAAAACAGTAGCAGAAGAACAAATTACATTAAATCAGAAACAATAAGTTTACCCTCCAGTTCAAGACCCTTATAGTAGGGTAATGACGTCACTAAAAATCATCTGCGCATGCGAGAACGTTAAGGTCACCTCGTCGAGTAGATTCTGGAATGCAATTTGGCCAAACCTACGTATGCAGAGAACAAAGGGCGCCAGGTAGGACAGTCACGCATGAATGATTCCGTGCTAGCGTCGTGTCATCGTGTCAAAAGCTTCCTACTATTTAGACCGGACCTAAATTGGTCTCTGTGCCTCAGCACTACTCTTGACACAGGTTATAAGACAAATATTATATATTTAGTAAGTACTTACTTGGCATCATCAAATTTCCCTGAGCTGTACTGGTGAACATAAGATGCATAGGCTAAATCCTCATGAGCAACTGCCACATGGATGTTCCTACCTCCAAATACCGACAACCTTATATCAAGTGCTTGCTGTAATCACAAACAACATATTTATTAAATATCATAAGCAATCAAACAGAACAGTTAAACTAGTGGTTAAGATGTGTGGCTTACAATCAGTGGCGGCACCAGTGGGGCAGGGGGCTTAAGCCCCCCCATCGGTCTGGTCAAGCCCCCCCATTGGCCAAAGCTTGTCAGGCAGTCGGACCAAAAAAAAAATATATATAGGCCTAGTTTTCCCATCCCAGCCATTTCCGGCCATCTAGAAGTCCCAATTTTTTTTTTAAATCTCGTTTTGGGAGGAGGGGATACCCCCTCCCATACCCACGCACCCATACCCGGCAGTCCTCAGAAACGCTGCGCGCCATAGTTACACCCATAAATACTTAGCCCCCAGTCGGACACCTTAGGCCCCCTCCCCCCATAAATTATATCCTAGAGCCGCCACTGCTTCCAATACCAAAAGGCGGGGGTTTAATTACAGTGGAATTTTTCTACCAACTACAACTCCATTCCCTAAGCCTCATAAAGAGTTTATAAAACATAACTAAGCTCTATTGGAGAACAGAGGATTTCTACTGAACACAGTATATAGGAGAAAACAAAATATCAAAATTTATGTTCAACATATATCTAAACATCTGTCAACACAAATAAGTTTTTATGTGATTTACCCATATTTGGGTGTCATATGACATCATAATGTCGCATATGTATATATGGGCATATCACAGAGCTTTAAAGGGAACGATAAAATAATACTCTTACCTGGTAGACAGTAACAGATTGACATATAGAGTCTACATTGAGAAGATAAAAGCCGTAATCTAACAAAGCATCAGAATATTTTGGGTGACGCACTCCAAAATATTCCCTAGAAACAAAAATAGAAATGTATAATATAATTTATGTCCAATATAAATTTTATAAAGCATACAAAAAAATATAATTTTTTTAAAAACAAAAAAACATAAGTTCAAACTCCACCACATGAAATTGTTTCAGTAAATACTGTATATTAATAACAAAAATTATGTATATGAACTGTCAATATCATAAATAATGATGATGATAATGACGATGATGATTATGATGATGATATTCATATTTACTTACATTGACATGTCATACGAATAAACTCTGACAGATCTCTTTGGTTAAATATGGTAAAAAGGAGATGGATGAAGCATCCATGGCATGTACATAGCTCATAGCCAATCTGAGATGCCACCTTGATAGTTGGACAGCTCGTTAATAACATAACTTACATTGCTACTAGTTGGACAGTGTGTGTTATTAAGTATTAAGTACGCTTTTAATTATTTGATAGTAAAGCCCTGTCGACTATCAAATTTTATATGACAAAAACATCAGTGGATTCAATAGGGGTCTCAGTCAGTCAGGGTAATCTAAATTTTTCAATATTGGAGAAAAAAAGAAAATTATATTCAAATGCAAGTCTGTGAGTACCATTTCCAGCCATCCAGAGGGGCCATAATTATAAATTGTCATGGTTTCTTAATTAATTTATTTATAGGGAAAAATTATTTTTAGATTTGATGTCACAGGCCAAAGTTTCAAGTATCTATAATTTATGGGTAAAATTCTGAGATGCTGTGGCTGAAGGCTCCTGTTGGCCGCACAGACGTTTGAAGTTTTTTTTGGCAATTTCATATTCTATCCTATTTTTACTACAGCACAATATTAGGACACTAAATTCATTACAATTTTTGCACCATATAATATTTGCCAAACAAAGAATTTGAACACTTCATTTCACTATTTCTTACTTACTGATCTTTTATTTCTTACTTGTGTGAAATCATCCAAAAAAATTGTAGGCGCCAATATCTACCTAACAGCAGGGAAGGAGTGATGTCCCAGAACCTCTGACAAAGGTCCAGGGGCTAAGCTGCCGGAAGCTTTAACAATTTAGTAATTTTAAAAGCTTAAAGGCCCGTAATCGATCTTACATCCTCATATTCTGTAATATTTACATTGACTTTTTTCCCTAACGAATGAGTTGAGTTCTCCTTTGAGACGGGAATATGCCTCTGCAACTGGCACCACCACTTAATTTCAATTTTTGCAAAACACTAAGTACTAAGCATGATAAGTGGTAAAGTGCCACATTCAAAATAGTTGCAAATGCCTAATAATAAGCAGGCTTACACAGGTTTGAAATTTTAAAAATAAAGCATATTTTCATGCAAAAAATGTTTTTTCAGGGTTGCTGGGCGTTTAATGTTGTTGGTGACTGGTAATAGTACTCGTCATGTCCTTCTTTCTTTGTGCAAGTGTAACTGTGTGCGAAGTATCCTTTCCAGAATTGGGCTTTTTTCCTTATCAGGGTAAAAGTAAATACATTTTTATTATATTGACCTTGTTTCTTACGCCTAACCAAATATTGTTACTTGTTTGGGACTTGTTTGGATGTCGTCCAAACAATTCCCTGGTAATAATAATCCTGTAGGAGTATTTTCAAACCAAACATGAAGTTACAGGAATAATTGTGACAAAAACACAGTATTTTTTGTTATCAGCCATACAAACTTTGTTCAACTTAGGCTACATTCAGACTTGAGTTAAGCCCAGCTCAACGTTAAGCTCGGCTTAACTTTGCCGGGCGTTCAGACTAGCGGGATTAGCCAGGCGCGAGAATTTGCATAATAATGAACCGTAACCAGTGAACGTGTTTCAAAACACTGCTCGTGAAACGTACGCTAGCTCACAGCGTATGTAATTGAATGCTGATTGTTCATTTTGTTACCCGAAGTCAATGCAAGACCCCCGCAACGATTAAAGCATGGCTTAGAAAAGTTAAACCTGGTGGCACGCCAGGCCTAGTTACTATAGGAACACAGCCCAGCTTGAGATAAGCCACTTAGTTCAGACTGGCAGGTGGATAAACCCGTTGAGTTGAGCCAGGTTTATCCACCTAGTCTGAACTAGGCCTTTATAGTTTGGCAGACAATCAGTATTTTCTTTTTGATTTCACCTATCCTAAATTCACTAAATACCAGGGCTAAAGCCTAAAAACAATACACCTGTAAAATCTCAGGTATAGTGATAATAAAAAGCAATTCTCTGATAAATTTTTAAAATTTTAATTTGCTACAGTATGTCATATGGCCCCATTTCCACCCCCACCCCCTCTCCCGTGTTCTAAATGGAATCGTGTGGGGAAATCTGGACCATCTGTGTAGTGTGTGACCTGTTCAATAATAAGAGATGGCTAGTTAAACTACTATCATGGAATCTCGCCAGCCTGAACAACTAACGGCCAGAGAGAGTGCCATACATTATGCCGATTGCCACAATACCTTGCTAGTTGAACAGCATGAGTTATTAGGATTTCAGCTTTCTTAAAACGTCTTTTAGCTACACAGGCTTTGGATGACTGTCGTAATATATCTATGGAGCTCTTGACTGGCATGCCAGAGTGCAGACTTTTCAAGGCCTCTAGACAATGTTTATGGGCCTATAAATAGAAAATAGTAGTAATTAGTAAGGTGTAATTAGTGATACAATTGAGAGTACATTACTCATCTGCATAAAATTTGATCATCTACAAGAAAAAAAGATAACATTCAAGTCTACTGTATGGTAGGAAACCAATAAATTTCATCTGACAGTATTAGGTTTTATTATGCACACCTATATATATTCTATTAATTTGATTGGTTTAAAACAGGTCAGATGAGATCGATTTAAAATAAATATTCCATGGTTATTTGAGTACTAGTCAACGATCTTCGAACAGTACTTTTTCGTCTCTAAGACGACAACAATCTTAAATGCAATGCGAGCAGCCCGTAGTAGCCCTCACTCCGCCGATAAAATGGCAGGTCCATTTGGTATTGGGCCATTTGTACTTTTGAGCAAAGAAGGTTTGGAGGAATTACTGAATGAAAGTGATGCCGAATCAACAAAAAAGGCAATAAAATATGCAGTTGACCATAAGGAGTATTTCGCCTGCTTCCGCGGTGAGGATTTGAGTCACAATTATTAACCTATCGTGAACTTGATCGATTCCTAGGCCTAGGCCGGTTTTATGTTTTATGCTGGCCTTTTAAAAGAGAGATGGATTCTTGTATTCGAAGAAGAGCATGCAGGCGATCCGGAGAAATACAGCTAGGTGTTGTATAAAACAAATAATGAATGTTTCTCATTCGTAAAATGGGGTAGAATATTTCTTAAGTGAAAGATTAAATGTTCTATTCAACTTCAACTCTTTCGCCTCATGAAATATTCTACCTCAGAACAGTCATCAACATTTATTATTTGTGTACTACATCATACTAATTAGGTAACAATAACAACATATCATTGGTCAATTCCAGCCAATAAGTGTTGCGGTAGTTTCTTCCACTTTCCTGTGCGTGTCAAATTTATATGCACGCTGAGAAAAAAGTACTATCCAAAATCAACTACAGCACCCCTGCCTACATGAACCATATGCAAACTGTGTAATTTTACCCTCACAGTTCAAAATGGCTATGCAGATGGATGGTTTGCTGTTTAACATTATGAGGTATAGAAAAACAAACACATGGTTTTATTCCAGTAAAAGCAGTGAATTCTACTTCCCTTGCTGTTGGATGATTGCGACTACCTTTCTCATCATCGTGTCAGTAGCTTTCAATCAACCAACACCTCAGGACACCTCAAACAATGTTGTACAGTATTTGTAAATATTATTCATTTATTTAATAATAATAATAATATAACAATAATAGTACTTGCAATACCAGTTAAAATCCAAAAATATTTCTACAGTATAATTAGTATCCTAATGCTCTGTCCAGACTATCAAATTTATAGTGATGTGCCCATATATGGACATGATGATGTCCAATTACACCCAAATATGGGCATTGTCACATAAAATTTGATAGTAAGGACAGCGCTTTAAAGCATATATAGAATGAAAAGTACATACCTCATCATATTGACTCCTAGCATAAAGTAGTGCACACATTTCACCATGAACCGCTGCTAAGTTCACCACTGAATTGCGTGCCATCAGCTTGTCGGCCGTTCGCAAAGCCCGTCTATACGTTTCCTCTGATGATTGATATTTACAGTTAGCATTGCGAACGTATACAAGCCTGCAAACAACAACATATTGATAACTGGACATAATTATAAATGAATTTTGATGAGTGCTATGGTGATAGGTAATGATGATTCCTTATAAGAAACAGAACAGGATCGAAGGAAACTAATTTGAGATTAACTTCCAAAGAATTATATAGTGAGGTTAGAAAAGATAAAGAGTTTATCTAGAATACTGAAAATATGTTAAGTGAAGGTTATCCAGAAGAATGTGGAATTATCATATCATGGAGAAAATGTAAGATAAGTCTGTTAATGTGATGATAAGGATTATAAAGAAAATGATTTTAAAAATTAAATGAGAAGATTACAATATAATGTAGACCAAAACAGGAGGGTCTGGCAAGAATAATAATTTATAAGTGTAGATGGGTTTCAGAAAATTATATCAATAAAATTAATTAAGCTTGGAGAAAGAGTATTTCAATCATATTTTCCATTCACAAAATGTATTTGATTGCTTTGATGTATTAATTTATAATAATGTTTGTACAGCTCGATTTGACATTTTGAGAGCCATATCGTGTTTAACTTTGTTATCCATAATTGTTGAATAATTAAAACACAATTAAAAGTCAATCAATCTATCATCAAACAATATATACACAGATAAATAAACAATTTAATTAACAGGCATAAGGTGTTTATCTGATGTAGAGCCGGCCATTACCTGATGCAACACTCCAGAGCTTTACGTAAATATTTTATCTCTTCTGTTTGCGAGCACAACGTCAGACATGCCTCTGTGGCCTTCTCAGCCTGGGGGTACCAACCGGCCTCTGTCAAGAACCCACCTGTCAATCACAATCAATCAATCATTACAAGATAATTTCCTAATGACGGGAACGAGGTTATTAATATTGATAGTAATTGTTATTGTCGTGATGGAATAGACAATAACTGGATTTGCGTCAGGAGAAACATGTATAGGTGTAATTTTTGCCCTACCTGACGTGGAAATGTACCGAATACTCAGTACATTTGAAAACAACTGCGAAAAAATCGCAAGTTGTTCTCGGGTGGGACTCGAACCCACAATCTCCAGATCACTAGCCTGGCATTATACCTCTAGACCACCAAGCTTGCGCCTGATGGCCAGGGTTGAATTTGAGTCCAAGTTATTAATATTGCTACCACATATTACAGCAATTTTGTTGGGTCATAACCAAACTGCAATATATTGCTGGTAGGTGTTATAAAGTACATTATCTATAATAAATTGATATTAAAAATGTGCTTTAGATGTAGACTTGCTTACTGTATCTGATACCAACAGTGAATCTATAAAGGTACTCACAGCATCATAGCCAACAACAGGACAAACAGCTTAGACAATTTTAACACATATATAAAGAATTAAATGTGTTTGCAAGGAGCCCAAACCAATGTTTTTCCGCAAGTCACAGGAGTCTCTAGAAAATCTTTATGGCTTTCTAGTCCCACGAGCAAGCAAAAACCTCGCGGAAAATAACCCATCTGCCGTAAATTCATAATATCTGCATGTTTACTACAGTATTAACAATTGTCTCCCGGAAGTCAGTGCTGATGCATATCACCACAAAAAATAAAAAAGGGTGTGTTGACAAAGTTAAAGTGTGTTAATTAAAGTGGCTTCTTTTAATTAGGACCCCTGGTTTTACCAAAATCACAATGGTCTGTGAAGGTATAATGCTTCGGAATGTCGCTTTGTTTTGAGTACAACAAGCACGCTGAGTTGTCAATAAAGATTATATTTCAATACTGACACAAAGCTACCTAATGAAGTACAGTAGTTGTTTATATCTTGTTTACTAATTGCCAATAATCATAACAACCAATTATGTTGTTACAGATGAAAACAGATCATGTTATGAAATCAATTATATTTGTTTATTAATTGCTATGGGAATTATGATCAAGAAGGTCAAAAGGTTTTCTCAACATCATTATGGAAAGCATTTTAAATCCACTTTAATTAACACTCGCACAAATAATGTATGGCGTTACTGTATGTCTCTCTGTTATGTGCATATTGATCAGTCGATCTTCTGTCTCAATCAATTGACTTGTTTAACCAACTGATCCTCAATTTATCTATCTACTAGAATCCATTAAAAATCCATCCATCCATCTATCCATCGATCTGTCATTCTGTCTGTCTGTTCAGTGTTAGTAACCGACTGTTAGCTAAATAATATGAATGCATGAAAATCTTCGAATGTACACACATACATTATTGGCAAGGTCACATAAACCTGATATAACCTATTGTGTTGGTGCTTACACTCTCTAGAGATAAGGCACTTTCATCCTAGCATTTTTCTAGTTCTATTTAACGTTTATCTCCAGAGAAACTAAGTCTTGTGAATGTGCCAGCTGTAGATAATACTTCAGATACAGTAGATAGAAACATTGGTACAGTGTAATAAAATTTTCACACAGACAGTTCATACAGACATAAAATTAGATATCACTAGACAGACATATTAAAAGCAAAATCTGTTATTCTTTTTTTTTTGTTTGTTTCACAAATATTTCTTTCATATTCAACTGCAAACTACACTTGCCACTTAGGATGAAACAACGATGCATAAGCTAGGTTCAAGTCTTTTATCGGGCTACAAATAGGAGTTTTTAGTTGTGAGAAATAATCCTGGTGTTTCATAATAATATTAATAATAGTTGGATTTATATAGCTCTTTACACCAAAATCTCAAAGCGCTCATACAGTACTCTCTTCTCTACTAAGTGTCTCTTGTGTCTGAACTACCCGGTTACTCGCTACTAGCTACTCTAATCTGTCCACAACAGGGGTTGTATGGACCAGTACACCGGGGTAACCCCCTACTCATCTCGAAAGATGTACTGGATTCTTTATAGTGCACGAGCCAATTGTTTACACTGGAACTACAGTTTATAGTCCTTAGCCGAGAAGACTTGTTCTACCTCCAGAACCATTGGCTAGTGTGCCATTCGAACAAGCACTAATATTATGACTGTATATTGCGGCACCCCTGTCAACTCAGCCATCTGACTGACAGATAAATTTCCAAACAAGTACTGTACGTATGTATAGAAGACAGACTGATAGATAGAATGTAGATATTAAGTGTCATTATCCTCCTCTTCAAAATCTCATATCCATTAACTACATCTAATTAGGGATTCCTCAAAATATAATAAACACTGCTGGTTACATCAATAATCAAATGTGATTATAATATTAATCCCTTTTTCATGATGTAGATTTCAAAATTTGTTCCATTTATTTTTAAAAAGAATATAATAATATTGTTGGTCAATGACAACTATTTATTTTTTCATTTCTAATGTAAAACATGTAAAAATTACAACATACACTTGGAACATAAGAAGATGCCCTACTGTATGATGTAACAAATTTTAAAGATTGCTATAGTTTTGGCAATAACAAAATTAGTAAATTTGTGATTGGTAAAGGTCTGTCGTCAAAAAATAGCCAGCCTACAAATCTATCTCTCTAATTTCATTTATTTAATTTTTAAAAATTTTATTTCGTCAGGCACATGGCCATGGATTACAAATAGCGACTCAATCACTGTCCTATTTGATAGGTGACAAACATAAACACATGATGCTCTAAATGGTCTCATAATGAGGTTTATGGACAGGAGTTGTTTTCTTTTGAGAACAAACCTGGAATCTGACAGGATTTGAACCCAAGACCCAGGATTGGAAATCGAGCACCTTAACCACCAAGCTATTCAACTCCACTCAAGTGAGCAATTATGAGATGTCGTCGTCTGCTGCTTACCAGTGACAGACTGAGCAGATCATTGTAAACTATGGCCGTATTCGACTGCTCATTCTTTGTTAAACCGCGCCCACCTGCGCAGTGGTAAAATCCTACTTAACGAAGACAACCAGTCGAATAGAAAACTGGTAAATACTTGACAAAACAAAATGGCTGCATAGTTACCGCAATACACGCTGCGTAATCAAGGTTTCTTTGGCTTGTGGTAGTAAAAAGGTTTCCATCCAGTTTTTAAATTCTGTTAGCCTACAATTATTTTTTGACTTCATGTGGGTAAATATTATAATTTTTATTTTCTGAAATTTAATCTAAATTATATTAACGCAAATTTTGTTGCTAAACTGACCAACTGGCCATGTTTATTTTGGTCACGTGGATAACTTAACGCTGATTAACGCACTCTGGTTTACGTTAATTTTCGTTGTCAACAAAGTATACTTTACGAACCAGTCAAATGAAAATAATACTCAACGAAATGAAAAAGTCAAATAAGCACTATGATCCACTGGACGTATTGTTTTGCGGTTGCAATTATATTGCGGAAGCTGATTGTGGACAGGCAAAGTGTGTGATTCCAGCTTAATATATGAAAATAAACATTTATAGTACAAGTACTGTATAGAGTTGATGAAGACATAGGAAACAAATAATTTAATGTTTCATAAGAACGTACCTAAAGAGAAACCAAGCTGGATTGCTTTGTCTAGTTGTGTTCGCTGGGAGCAGAGGATCTGAGCACAGTGAGACTTGAATGACTCGGCAAGGACTGTTGCTACTTTAACGCCATGGTCCATCAGCGCCTGGAAACAGTGGTGCAGTAAATGCCTGAAATGCAAGGCATACATTCGACAGGAACTTTACATTACACAATAAATAATGATAATAATTATAGAAATAATAACAACAATAATAATATGAATAATAAATAATATGAATAATATATATTAATAATATGAAAAATAAATATTAATAATAACAAATTCCACAAGCACTGATTGGCTGAGGTCAGTCAATACCTGTCTCTTATACACATCTAGATGTGTATAAGAGACAGTATATATACAGTATATATATCAAAGATAAACAACAATAATAAATAATAATAATATTAATAATAATAAAATTAATAATTTAATAATAATAATAATAATAATAATAATAAATAACAATACCAACCAATGAATAAAAATAATTAAATGATAATACCAATTAATAACATAAATAATATTAATAGTAATAATAGAATAAAAATAATAATAAATAAACTACAATATAGTAGCATCAACAAAACAATAACAACTAATTTATATAAATGGATCATTGCACAAAAGTTAAATTAATTCCTGAGGGCCTGTTGTCAATGTTTGAGCCGATCTTAACTAAAGCCCTATCCAGACTATAAATGTACAGCAGGGGTGGGCATAAAATTCGGCCAGAGGACCAAAGTGAATTTTTGATTTAAAACCGAGGGCCACACCCAAACTTTCATGTTTCCAGTGTGCTTCCAAAAACCACCAATCACTGCTTTTACACCACTTTATTTTCAGTTTTAATGTTATTTTTTATATATGATCGGTGTCGGGCCGTAAAAAACAAGGTGTTTTCTAGTCAATGTTTCTTGGTGGGCCACACACATAGGGTTTTTAATTCATCTTTACTGGCCGCAAAAACATCACTGTTGGGTCGCACTTTGCCCACCAGTAATGTACAGTATTTGACAAAAACATGTGACAAGCCCTAATGATGACATCACATCATGACTATATATGGGCATATAACAGTTTTTTGTCAATGTAAAATTTGATAGTCTTACAGGGCTTAAGTGAAATATAATCTCATTTAGAGCATGGTATACAAACCTACAACAAAATAAATATTAGTGTTATAAATAAATTTTGTTTAAACCAAACATAATTTAATGTTGAATAAATATTTTGATTATTATAATGATGTTGATAAAAAACACACTCTTTAAACAATTCAGATGTTTATCATTGTCGCTGGTTAACAACTAATCTTCATCTATATTTGGTCAGTTAAAATCTTTTTAAAAGATATATTGTTTGTTTATTGTTTATATATTAATGCTTGTGGTACTGTACGCCACACAGAGAATTCTGAAAAGAAATGTTGTTGTTGGTTGAGAATATCTCAAAGTTTCGATTGAGTTGCTTCAATCGTCTTCAGGAGAATAGTATCTGTTTATTGTTCGTGGAACTGTACCTAAAATTTCCCCTTTTCTGTTTTCATATTTTGAATAATGTATTTCATGACTTGCACATTCATTAGGCTTGTTACTGTAACCACAAAATATAGAATAACATTTTAATACATTCGGGTCAAATGTCAATCCTGCAATCACCAATGATCAAATAGTACATGATGATGTCATGATGGTTACAGAAAAAGTGAACATTTCTCTATTCACAGATCAATAATTCTCTCAAATTACTTCTATGTTGTCTAGCCTCTAAACATTTCTAGGGAACACTAGTCCAGGCTTGACTAATATCGTTCATCGGAACTGTAAATATTCCTAGTGTAATTTATATGTTGTTCTTTTCCTTGTGTTTCTTAGAACTTGAAAATATAATAATATACTTTTTTTATCATTGAAGGCAACCACTTATATAGACGAATTACAGCCCGATACCAATCGTCAGTGAAAAGTAACTAAAAACTGAATATTAACCTGTATAAAATCAGTGCATGAATGTTTTTCGAGAAAATTAAATGTCAAAGCTTAGGCGTGGCCCTTTTACTTCGGTTGTATCACTTAATTTTACACCCACCCCCGAGTACCAAATTTATATGTACTGTTCTCAACCGGACTGCGAAAGCTGTGATTACAATGCAAGTTTGCAAACTTAAGCTGCCATTGGAAAACGTCCTTCCCGTTATTTCAAGACCAGAAATATTTATTCCTATTCAGACACCTAATCGCAATTCCAGTTGTGTGTAAAAGCTCACCAATAGTAATTAATTAATAATCAATATCGTAATAGAGGAATTCGGCGATGTTTGTTTACAGCCAATCACGTGACTTAACTTGGGCATACATGAAAAACATTACAGTGCGATAGTATTGGAAAAGATAATGTTCTGGTTACGAAAAAACTGACCACTGTTAAGGTGAGAAATAAATGGCTAGGAAAGGCAATACGATTATTCAAAATAGTGTGTCTTTACTTATCCTATTGTTCTCCAAGGATTGTATGCTTTGAAATTTAAGTGATTCTTCATAAACCTTGGCTAGCCTTAACATCGCAGGATGATTTGCGGGTCGAAGACCACCATGCATAACTAACCATACCGTAAATGTGCAGGGGCGTAGGCCTAACATTTGTCGAAAAATCTCAATGTTTGCTGCAAGTATCCTTTACAACATTAGCAAACCACTAACGCAAAATTCTCAAGTTTAATTTAAAATCAATTTGGTATAGTTTACTGGAAATTATAATGATCTTTATAGCAATAAACAAGGGATAGCCGCAGTAGCAATCTCCACGTACTGTAAAACACCGTTGTCCCAGTCAATTGTTTATATTTACTAACACTCAAGTTAGGTCATGTGATCACCAAATCCCTCTATTGTACACAATGCGATTGGGTGCTACAGTCTCCCAATAACCACAGAATCCGATCGCAACAAATTCCACAAGCACTGATTGGCTGAGGTCAGTCAATACAGGTCTAGCCACCGGAGGCCTACAGGTTGTACCGTTTGACTGCACGTTCTAATATAAAGTTTTTTGTGTTTGATTTAATCTGAATGCGCTCCTTGATTACGAATAAGAGTAATCAGTTTTGGATTACTACCGATTACATCGCAACTGACTGCAACAGAGCACAGTACAGTCTGAATACTGTAGGTTATTAGGAGTATTACTGTGCTTTGCTATAGGTTAAAAATGCAATGTACATGGTTCCAAAAAGACAATGTTATTGGTAGACTCAAAAAGGATCGCACACCAGCATTTTTGATTTCCAAAGCAACACCACAACTTATAGAAAAGATTGAAACTATGATGGCTTCTGGGTACTACTTTTCACTTACCTCTACACCTAACAACAAAGAAGGCTTTTGACTGAAAGCATGCCACTTCACTTACCTTTTATCACTCACAGTCAGAACCTTTGCAAAGATATCTAATTCACAAAATTCCATTCCTAGCTGACATAGTCGACCCTGGGTGTACAGCTGAAATATAACAAATTAAAAATTACATAAATATTTTTTTTCAGAAATACAGTAAGATACATTATTGCTCAATTCAAAATAAAGGTAGTGAACTGTTTTGCATATGCCATAAAATGTCAAAGTTCAAAGTGACACAATCATTTTTACACCCCCTATCCAACATTCCAAAATTTAAGGGAAAACTTCATTCATATTATGTACCCGGAAGTTACAAATTACAGTAAAAAATTTATGGACCAGGGATTAAACCTGTATGCCTTACTATGTTGAATATTTTATTTATACAATGAACATCATTATCCATGAGCCATGCAGGTGAAAAAATATCTGCAATGTACTAATGACCTAAAGTATTCATTACAGCATTGCAACTGTTATACAGAGAATACATTATCAACTCCCTGAGGGGTCACAGGAAGTTCAATCTCATCTCACATCCTTTAATATCATTAAACTTTAAGGAGCAAGACATTTTTGGGATTAATGAGACTAAAGGATGATTTAACATTATATTTTACAAGGAAAAACATGTCGGAGACCAGAAGATCCAGATAGTAGTCAAATTTAGTTGAAAAGAGTAGCTGTAGAATATTGTAGAGAAAATTATGAAAAAAAATTAGTATAAAACAGTGTTTTAGAAAAGAAATGGGTAGAAAATAGAATGTAGTATGGAATATGCCATTTGGTTAGTCTGAACTCTGCATGCCCGTAACAAGGTCAGTCGACATAAACCTGTGTAGTGTGTGTCTGGTGTATGTTTGTTTCTGTCGATTGACGTTGATATGGGCATGCTCAGTTAAAACTACGAAATGGCTTATTGGGATCAGATTAAAGTTTGTCCTTCAATTCAAGACCACGTTTGGGACCTGAAAATTTGGGGTGGTCTCTCAGTTCAGTCTCCACATAGAGGGTTAGCTTGGCCCCTTTCACACACAGCTGCAATACAGTATTAATACCGTTTTTCGCAAACGCCGGCATACTATGTAAAAGGGTAAATACGCCTAAACACCGGCTTAGGTTAGACCTCCTCAGGACCTAGTCAAAATACCGCATTAATACCGTAGCGGTTCATTGCTGTCTTACGCACTGAAGCATAACAAATCAGAGGTCAAAGTGCGAAACATTTTTGTTGGAACGCGTGAAGAGTTGTTTCTGTCTGAAAGGGGCTTATGGTTATTTGAAAAGTTGTCTTGAATTAGAGAGAGGGTCTCAGAATCAGAGGGTGCATTGTAACTTCACTCAATTAAAAATTTATTAACATGGCACTACTCAAAAGATTTTAAAAAATAGTGCATTTATGTTGATCAGTGACTTAATTTAGGTCTAGAAATTCACTTTGCATTTTAAAAATAAGGGCCAATTTCCGCACACCGATTTACTGCACAAATTTGAACTAGTTACCCCACACAAATAACATATTTTAGAGTGTGGAATGTATAGTTATGCAACATAATATTACATAACGTTAATTTTACGTGCATTAATATTTACCAGTTATGTAATTAAAACTTCATGCTTGTTAAAAAGTATCTCATACAGTTGGCTTAGGATAAGCCTATAATAATGTACTGTATTTCAGTTTAGTTTCAGTTTATTTATTAGACCAACAAGGTTGGCAGGCAGCTTAAGCAAACAAATCACTATAACTTTTTCAAGTCAGCTGCCCCCTATGTATTTTCTCTTGCTTTATGAAGTAAATGATACTGTATGAATGAGATAATATTAATGCAATATTTGTACTTTGCATTCTGACATCTTTTGTAGTGTTTTGTTATGATGATGTGATGTGATTTTGACTATAAGAAGTTACGATTATTGCATGTGGAAGCAGCAGCACACAGACAGGCTTTACAATTTAAGTGGCTAGATAGGAGGGGCTATTGTAGAAGGCAGACCAAGGCTAGCTTTAATTAACTCCTAGCTCTACCTACTACTTCTATCATCAGTATTCATTCCTCGTTTAGTTAGATGGCTTCCTGCATGCAGAGCACAGATCCTTAATTCAGTACAAAATCATAGTCTATAACGTGTTTAAATACAATATTTGAAGTACTATTTCGTAAAATGCATATTATTTGAATGTAAATGAAGCCGAAATATACAAAAATATTGAAACAGATGTAATATTTTGGCCGGACATAATGAACTTGACAGGCTAGAAGGTTAGCCCAGGCTGAAGCGCTGCAGTGCAGCAGTGGAAGATGACCTGTGCGGAGGCTGGTTACGCCTCTGCAATTCAAACATAATTTTGCTGCATTATGCTTACCTTATAATAAACATCAAATTGTATATTTTCTGTCAGACATCTTAATTCTTTCCTATGTTTTGAATAACTGACTACTACAGCCGTAATTGCCGAATTGTAAAGAGTTTCTGGGACCCATTCTAAGACACTAGCAGCACAAGGCTGGGCCATTTTCACCTATTTGTTTTGATCGCTCTACGTCGGCAAAACACGGCAAACTTCGGACGAACAAAAGAATAGACAACGCCACCAACGTATGCCTGTAATAGGCTTATTCGACTGGTTCATTTCGTTGACTACGATTCTCAGTTGAGTATATTTTCATTCGACTGGTCGTAATAGACTTCGTTGACAACGAAAATTAACGTAAACTAGAGTCCCTTGCTAGAGTGCGTTAATCAGCGTTAAGTTATCCACGTGACCAAAACAAATATGGCCGATTGGTCAGTTTATAAACAACATTTGAGTTAATATAATTTAGATTAAATATCAGAAAATAACAATTATAACATATACCCACATGATGAAGTAAAAAAATAATTGTAGGCTAACATAATTCAAGCGGGAGCGTGTGTCTCTGCCTATTTTTTTAGAAAATTTTGTTTGGAAAATGATTAATGATTTAATGGTTAAACATCATGAGAGTAAGTGGGGGTGTTGATATTTTACTGTCATGTATAAATTGCCTATTCATTGTATACACTACAGTACACCTTGGTATTTACTCTGTAATAGATACATTACAGTGATCGTGATATCCTTATACAACTGTTCCTGTTACTAAGATATCCTCCTACACATGACCTCCACCGGAAATTAGAAAGGTCAACTGTTGCGCGACAACATAGTGTCTACTGCTCCATGAGGGGCAGTAGTAGACACAAACATTTATTATACGAAAAGCCCATACTGCCACAAGCCGAAGCAATCTTGATTAGCGTGTATCGCGGTAACTATGCAGCCATTTTGTCTTGTCGGGTATTAGTTTTCTAATTCGACTGATCGTCTTCGTTAAAAGTAGGATTTTACCACTCTGCGCCGGTGGGCGTGGTTTAACGAAGAACGACCAGTCGAATACGGCCAATATCTTCATTGCTAAAAAAAGAGATGGGTAATATCAAGGAATACTATATTCTTTGGTAATATCTATTTTTATATATTACACCGTATGTATTAATCTCATCTCATTGTCATTTCAGTAAGAAACTGTTACATAACCGATAGGCATTTTTATTTTCAATGCCATCTGAACTAAAACTATTGCCCATTTCCAATAAAATAAGGCTAAATTGCGAATAAGAAATGTGCCGACTTAGATCTTAATGTCCAATTGGTTCAACCCAAAATAAACACTGGAAACAGTCTATACTATATAATATGAGCTACAAAAGCAGTCGACCGCACAGGGCTCTTCGTTAGGAAGAAGATTTTCACCTGAATTAAAACACTAGGACTTTTCACTCTACCATCCCTGGTCCCATAATGCGATTTAGATTTTTTTAAAGTTTCTTGTATATATTATAGTTGAATACCAAAAATGAGCAGTACCGGTATTGTTAAACCAAAGTAAAGAGGGGCCTTCTTTTCAAAATAAATGCTGTACATTTTGGGAATTAATGGTAATGGTAATGGTGGGATATATGTAGTGCGCCTTCCACAATAAAATCGTCTCAAGGCGAAGAAGACCGGGTGGTAGGGCCATAAATTATAAAAAAATAAAATTATATTATATCTTAAATACTAAAAACAATAAATAAGACCACTGTAATCTGTATCATTGAGTCCCATTAACCGGCATTAAATCACCTAAAATACTGTATAAACCAAGCGTATTTTTAATTTATTTTGTTTCTTTGAAATTCATGTACAGTGGATGTACTGTACTATCTCGAAAAGAATCCCATGCTATCTTGATTTTCGAGGCTACTTTTGCAAACTAAAGAGGGGGCTTCAATTCGAGATGGGCTTTTCTAGAGATTAAGCCTTTGGGCTTCAATTCGAGGCCTTTACGGTAGTCGGATTATAAATAACTGGAAACAGTAGTAGTACTGACTCGATTATTGTGACTATATATACTCTAAGCTTTCAAACAAGAGAGCTCGGAGCACTGTGTTTGATTTGATTTGAGTTTATTCGGAAAATCATTGCACAAAAATTACATCGAAACTTTGGTAAAGGAAAAAAAAAGGAAATAGGCCTAATAAAAAATGAATATCAAAATAGAAAGCGTATTGGGATTTTCCAAGATAACCCAATAGAGCCTGAAGGGTCTATTTCCATTGGGGTCCAATGTAAAATTGATCTATATTATACTATTTTACATTTACTATAATATACTATTTTAATCTTAAAGTTACTGAAGGTGATAAAGCTTATACCTCCTTCATAATAACTATATCAACATAATTAATTGAAATACATTCTTATATACAATAGTAAATTTACATTATACCGGTACTCAATGCTATAATTAAAGTACTGAAGGTGATGTTTATCGTTTAATCTGATGTAAACTTAATTACTGAAAGCCATATGATTATGGCAGAACGACTTTCTTAAAAAGTGCTCTCCGTGTAAGGGATTGACGTTCCATGATATATCTTGGATAACTTTATCTTCGTTTCATAATTGAAAACAAAAATAGTTTTAGGTCATTGTTAGGCCTACATTATGAGCCTTAATATTCTTTTCTAATAGGCCTATGAATCTAGGCCCAGGCAATTATTTAATCTTTCAAAGAAAAAAATGGGATCCAGTCAACTAGCCCCCGGCAAAGTCGTACCTTGCAATCTCGCCCCTTACAAACTCACCCCTTGACACCATCCCCCCCCCCCAATTCCACACAGTTCCACCCTACAACTCGTATCTTAACAATCTCGTCCTTTAACAAACTTTCACCCTACAAACTCGGCACTAACAAACTCGGCACTAACAAACTCGCCAGTGGGGTCCTTCTGGTGGTGATTGGGCAGTACACCGGGCCACGAGCGTACTTGTATATAGGGTCTGTGGTACTGCGTTCTTTAACGTGCACATCCGAGAATTGTAGCGATGGGAATTGAACAGGGGACCGAGAGATCTCCACGGTTCAGCGCACACACAGCGGCTACCACCAGATTAGCCGACTGAGCTAAGCTGCTCTGTCAACTGCTGAGCAATCTGCTCTCTCACTGAGCTAACTTATCTCTCTCACTGAGCTAAACTGCTCTCTCGTGCCTATCAGTACCGTACCTATAGGCCTATTAAAATAATTTCTTTAAACACTCCCTTCAATGTCTTAGAATACTTATTTGTACAACATTTCCCACCGGAGTACGAACGTGATCAAATAATATATGTTAGGGTTTTTATAATTAAAGATATTTGTTATGCGACAATTAATAGGGCCTAATCTTTAATAATGGCTGTACAATTACCATAAAGTCAATTTATGATGTGCGCCCTCTACACTGTTTTATTAAATCACTAGCACGGTATTGTTTTGAAAAATTGGTCGCTTATTTTTTACGTCAATTTAAAATGATTTTAATCAACTAAGAACCTGATGTAAACAAAGAAACTATTATGTATTTGAGATTGTAAAGTTGTGTAATATAGTTGTCGTGTATCCTCAAATTCGTTCATAGTTTATATTATCGCATGATTTTAACAATTTAGCCCTACAAATATATATAAGTACCGTAATTAACATACCGAGCATACCTATGTAACATAATTATATTAAATAATATAGAATATTGTATCATCATGAATAAACAAAGAGGCTTTCAAAGTAGTATAGACCTATTCAAATTAACATTTTATAATTTATATAAAAGTAATAATGCCATTTGCGGCCCAAAACGTTATGGTAATAAATATCAAATAAAATTTTAAGTTAAAATTAATAGTAAATACACCACAATTAAAATAATAGGCCTATTCCTTAACAAAAAGGGAAAAAATCTTTTTGGAATACTGTCTGCAATCACGATATATGAAATAAGCACTAATAGTATACTATGATGTAATGTTGTTCATGACATTGATTTTACTACAGTACTGGCGAAAAGTATTTGTCATCGCGGATACATTTTTAGTTTATAATAAACCTAATGATGTGTCAGCGTTTCTCCGTTTCTCTAGACTCAATCAAGAACGCGGAAGGTAGGGGATATGTCAGCTTCCTAACTTCAACTGCTGTACGTAACAGGTCACAACTTCACAAGACACACTAACAAACTTAACTTGTTAAAGGCGGGAGAAGTACATACTTGTTGGATTTAAAGTAATGACAACATAATCAAGAAGGATTAAAATTTGGATTCTGAAAAAGTCCTCGGAATTTTTGTTTTGAACACATGGTAGCAGGTAAGAATTGAAGCAGTAGTGTAGGTTGGTTTACACTTACTGTACATGAGTTATCAAGAGTTTTAAATCTGTTCGATATATATTATAACGTGATATGTTGCAGCAGCTGAAGTTGGTTCACTCGAGATTTGCCATTATTCGAAGCTGTAGTTGGCACACACTAATGTGAAACGTGTATTCAGGAGTTAAAATATACTCACACTTCATATTTGCTGGCTTGCGATGAAACAGCAGTTAAAAGTTGGCTCACTTGAAATAAAGAGATCCGTTTGTAGCAGCCGTCGCCTCACTTATTAATAATGTTGAATATATGTAAGCAGCAGAGGTCTTATTTTATCAATGTGAATTCTGTTGCATCAGAGAAAAGATGGCTCTCACATAATAATAAAAGTTGAAAGTTTCACGCTTTGTGTGATGTACAGTGGGTAAAAAAAATAGCTCAGTCATAAATTGTGAGACGAAGCAACAGGAATGTACAATTTGCAGCAGTTATGTTGTTGACTATGTGCGATTTGCAAGCCAACCCCCACCCCAACCCCCGCCAAAAAAAATCTGTCAACGATTATATCAAAAATAATATAGACGGGAAAATAAATAGAACATATAAATTTGCGTATTTGAACTTTTAGGAGGGTTTATGTCTAGAGTTTAGTTAATAACAGTAGGCTTACAGGCCTAATGAAACTGGCAGACACCTCGGAGTGTTGTTGATTAAAAAATTATTATAATATGTAAAAGGCGCTAGACTGAATGTTATAATAAGCTGATTTGGAAAATATATAAGGCCTAGTCCAGTCATTGTGAGTGATTCCGAAAAATATATTGTGGTTGGATAAAAATGTCCATGTTTTGGTGTTCATTTAGGGCACATTTTCCAGACGTCGTAACTCTCACTTGATATTGGTCACATGATATATTAATTATTATTAAGGATATACAATAACATCCGTACATACGTTTATATTATTCTTTGCATTGTTTTCTGTGTATTGTATATGGCTATGTTTATAACTGTTTGATCATTATCTGATCCTGTCCATTCTCTCTTCTCGCTTCTCATTGACCTCAGGATGAATTCATTTTACTTCGTTTTTTTATATCTTATTATCATGCCTATTTACTGTATAAGATAAGTTATTTAAAGGTTTCCCTTCCGTTGCTAGTTTTGCGTTTAATCATGTTGGCATAGGCCTACGTTTTATGTTGCACTCTTGTGTCGTATTTTCATTGGCATTGTCAGAGTTCCTCTGATCAGAATAGACTAGTTAGCGAATTTAAGTTAATTTAGAACTCTTGGGCTGGCAAAAATGATACTTTTTACGTAGGCTAGTGTTAAGCTATACTGTCCCTCTTGAAATTACAATACAACAGCTGCCTTGACCACGAGTCGTCTTGACTACGAATTATGACAGGATCTAGATTAGGGTTTAGAGCTTGTTGTTTTTTTAAGCAGAAGTTAACTTAATTGTTAGGTGTGTAGGGCGCCTAACAAAATTATCACAGGCTGTAGCCCTTTGCTGAAGCGTCGGTGTCAGGAGATATTAGCTTCTGGCGTTTTTTTCAATTGGACTAGATAAAATTAAACTATACAAACTCTAAATGAAACGGAAATTAGTATTTCTTTTCACTAACGACCTTTTTAAGAAGAAAGTGATTTGACTGTTGGTGAGAACGACTTGATGAGTCATTTAGCCTAATGTATGAAATCAGTCGTCAGCTAAGGTGACAGGGTCATCGAAAATTCAATCCATTTTAGTTTTAGATGTGCTAAAAAAGTTTTGTCCCTTGGACTTTTGGGTAGTTCGCATTTCATGGCATTTTCATGAAATCTTCAGGTGTGGATTATTTTTGTTTTATTAATCTCCCGAGGAGGCCACTAATTGCTAGTATTTGTGATTTTTTTAATCTCTGATGAGCCTGTAGGATTCGTGAGTCTTCTTTTAATCTCTGTAGGAGGGTGCTGATTGCTGAAACGAGGCTGAAATATTAGGATTGCCGTTATAAAGATGTAGTCGGCTATTACAATCTTGAAAAAGAGTTTATTGTCAATCTGTAATTTTATGGTAATAACATTATTAATAATAATAACGATAATAATAATAATAATAATAATAATAATAATAATAATAATTAAATATTATCGTTATTGTTTTCTCGTTGAGCCGATTGACGATGGGTCAATTCAATATAAAAATATTTTCTAGTATGGCTTGCGTAGGGCATACACTTAGGCCTTTACATTACGTTCTTAATTAATTGGTTAGAAGGGCCAAATTATTTTTAGAGTTGATCTGGCTGGCTAAAGATAATCTCTGCCGATTGAAAGCAATCGTTATACATCTTGGTGGAGATTCTTTTTTTTATTTGCAATTTTAAATTATAGGGGCCTACTTTTAAATTGTACTAGGTCTATACCAGCGGTCATGACCCAAAATTGGGTCGCGAGAAATTTCTGTGTGAATATGTCATTAGTTTAATAATAGTCAGTCAAAATACAAAAAGTTTTCAGGATGTACACAGTACGCATGTGTCTGTCTGATACACCAACTTTTTATTACCCCTGTAAAATAAGAATCGCAGTGAAACAGAACAAGGAACACAAATGTTTTTTGTTTTTTTTTCTCTTTTGTGGGTTCATCCCACTTTTATTCGTCAATTCAGTAGTACAATTTACCGCATGTATCGCTCATCAACATCAATATTTTACATCATATAAAAATAGAGTTATGGTATAAAAGAGATTCCTTTACATGTACAATTTTAATAATTTGATTTTTGGAAACAAAGAATTAAAACCATTTTCTCATATTTTTCTGTGTTAAAAAAAGTGTAAAGAGCGACCTATGGTTCCACTTGTTAAGATTTTTTAAAACGTTAGCTTTATAAACACTGTATAAACTGACCGAAAACAGGTAATCAACAGCAATATTTCCCGTACCTAAAACAATGTTTTTAAACACAAAAGTTGGGGTGATGCTAATACTGTATGACTTGAAAGGAGGCTATTGACGAAACACATATGATTAGAACAAAACAAAGAGACAGAACTTGGCGGCATATAGAGTCCTGTATGACTTGAATTATTGCAGGACACTCGAAATGTATTTTTATAAGCATTCTTCTTTGGTTCACAGCTGTTTATATCATGTAAAATAGTAGGCTTACAAATGTTATTGACGATGAAACTAATAGACGTGTTTGCAAAATAACCCAAATTTACGGTAATATGCGATAATTGTGTTTTTGTGATAAAAATGTTTTCATAAACACTTTTATCACAAAATGTTCACGTAAGTTTGGGAAAAATTACACCTAAACCTAAATTTAAATGTGTTTACCTCTAATTACCTTTATGATTTAAAAAATAGGCTTCTTCTCTACCACATGCATCAGACTCTGTAATCCTTTTAGGTGTTAACATGTCTATGATAAAGTTTTTATCTTCCCCTGGGCTGCTATGTTAAATTTATCAGAGCTAATAAGAATACCGTACTAATCTTGGGAGTCTGTTTTATAGTTCTGTGTACAGGGTTTAATTTTAGATCTGAGTCGGGTAACCCCTAAATCACTTTTGGCTTGTTTGAAGCACACAGTGAAGAATAGAACTACGGAATGTACCGGTACCCAAAAAAATTTAATTATTATTATTATTATTATTATTATTATTATTATTATTATTATTATTATTATTATTATTATTATTATTTATATTTGTACTAAATTTTCACCCACAACGACGCAATCACAAGCAAATTTCCATTATAGTAATATTAATAAAGTGAGTCCATTCATGCTGTAGATTGGCATACCTATTGTACCTTTATACCCGTGTCACTTCCTTGCAAATGTACACTTAAGGTAGAAATAAATTGATTTGCTAAACTCTGTAATCATAAGTCAGTATTAGTTGAAATGTATTGTAATATGTAATATATCATCGGCACGATCAATGGTGTTTTTACCTTCCCCCATAAAATCTTTCCTCCGACACATTCAACTCAAAACAAAGCTAAATGATAATAAATTTATAATCAATACGGTCTGTGTGCGATTTGAAAAAACCTTCGCGTTCACAAGCTGACCTTATAGAGTCGCGGAAATGAGATAGAGCTTTTCAACCTTAGGTCATGTGCTCCCGGTTTTCTATTCGTCTCTGATGTTGTGTATAAATCGTAGGGGATGCCTATATGGTTGAGGGTATGTATGCCTATATTTTATGGAGAAAATTATAATAATATTTTGATCAGCGTTCCCAGTCACAGAAAGCCGATCTAATTTTTGTTCAGACTACAAATTCAATTAGCCAACAATAACTTAGGAAATCGAAGATGATGTCAGAGTCAGTCGTAAATACGTCTATAGGTGAATTTGCATATTTTTACGATTTATTTAAGGATCTCGCGGGAAAATCGAACGATGGACGAAGATGATTCTTAATGAGTCATTAATTTACGGATGTAGGGCTCACCACCGTCATGGCCACAAGTTTGTGTAATACTTAAGAAAACGAACAACACCCGTAAAGATAATATAACTTTCATTGCATGACAACCCATCAACTACTTATATTGTCACGAGAGACTGGAGATAGGCGGGTGTGCCTACCGGGGCCCAGGCCCCATTGTCATTTTTTTTTAAAGTAGTATAATACAATGTCATTAACTTTGGACAATTACTATATAATCGCTTAAATTAAATACATAAAGGGTCGTAGCTTCTTGGGCTTCAGATCTCAGATCTTCACTTTGGCCTGCCACCCGACCCCGCTGGGCTTACTGACGGTTCAAGACCTCGCCATATTGATTTTCAGCAGCTGAACAGGGGCTGATCTCACCAGTGTCCTGCAAACAATCTGTAAAGTAAATGTTAGTCTGCAGTAGAGTTCCTATAGGAAAAAGGTTTATTCAGAATTAAATTAGGCCTACGTAAATTGAAAACAGTCACATTCTACCAATCTGAACAAGAATAGAGATATTTTGTATCATCATTAAGTTCCGTTTATATAAGAAAACTTTATTGACCAACAAAAGGAAACTCGTTAAATTCGTTGAAATAATTATTATTACAACAATTTGCCCTTTACATATTATCCATGTAAACAAATAAATGAGAAATCATTGGATGATTACTTACCTAGTGACTTAAAGCAAAACAATGTAAGATGAAGCAGTAGGCTCATTTATAATTGGACCCTTTCGAAATGTCATTCAAACTTAACTAACCAATCATACGTCTACACAGTCGTTAATGGTGGGACGTACCCTGGCAACAATAAATGGGCGTGGCTTGGAAAGGCACATTAGGTCTGATTTTGCGAAACATCACAAATATATCGTATATTACGTACCGTATTTCACTACTTCACTTGTCTTTATTCAGAGTTGTAAGATGAAGATACAGGCCTGGTCGTAACCGAGAAAATTGGTGGGTGGGGTATCTATGATCTATGGTTCAAACAAACCCCCTTTTCGAGCGAATCCCATCTGATAAACCAAACCATCCGCACCACTTGAATCAAAAACTCAAAAATAAAAATGATTTAGCGGTAAGGTATTTTTCTCAACAAGAGGTATTTCCTTGACTCCTCTGGACTTCCGTCTCTCTTGTTATGGGCCTGCCATAAGCCTAAAATCATTCTAAACACTACTACTCGGCCTTTATGATTTCTTTCCAATAGCGTAAGCTCATTCTCTTACGCCATCATAATTGGGTTGAACAAAAATTGAGGTGGTTTGTAACGGCAAATGCTGTCAATTTGAATATGAATTGTAAATACAGAAAACCCCTCCCTTGGGACACCTCTATTAAGGGGACACTGCTTTTAAAGGGGACATTTTTTCAGCCACGAAACGAGGAAAAGTATATCCAAACCCTATTCAAGGGACACCCCTACTAAAAGGACACTTTTTTTGGTCCCGAAGGTGTCCTCTTACCTTGGTTCTACTGTGTATTGCCAGATCCATTCTCATTATTTGATTGGGTCCTGTGTTAGTATCTGATTTGTATGCAATATGAAACCCTTTATTATTTTATATTTTTATTAAGATATTTGTCCCTGGTGAGAGATAGGGAGTCACGGGTTCCCACTGATTTTTACCTAACTATAAGCTATATGCATTGCTGGGTGGCTCGGATGATTCAACCGTGGTTGAAAGTTTAGTCACAAATCCTTTATATAGGGTATATAGGGGTCTGTGGTTTAGTGTAATCGTTTTAAGGGGTACAAACCTACTTCCCGATAGTGGAATCTGTGGTGAAGCAGACTTCCGCGACATTAATAGACCTTCATTCATTTCCCCAATCAAAAGTGTAGGCCCACGATCAGATACTTAGAAGGACTTGCCAAATTCTATTCCATGGGGAATGAAAAATAGTTTCCAAGGATGACAAAAGCAAACAAGTTTGCATTCATAAATTATCTCAATATATTGTATCCTTGGGGAAATAGTGATTTGTAAGGACTTTTTTTTAACAAGTGGAGCTGAGGAAATGAAATAAGTCTTAAGATCAAGGAGAATTGTCTTATTAAAAGGTAGGCTTGTATCTAATAAAAATAATAGGCCTATAAAGTTTTTAACATTAACATTATAGGATACATCAACAGTAAAACGTGTGTTGTTTTATTTTTTACTTGCATTGAGCCTGCTATTGCAAACTATTGTTGTAATTTACATGTATTTTACTATGGAAGTTCATTAATTTAAGATATGCAAAGATACCGTATCAATTAAATGGAGGAATGATATTCTATTAATTGTAAGGAAAAAGCTACATTAACTTACCGTACTTAAATAGGCCTATATAAAATATAGCAATTAAAATGTTAAATCATATTTTTTTAGTTCCACAAATATTACCGTATTTATTATAATAAAAACGTCAACTTCAAAATAAATTATTATTATTATATTTTTAATTTATATTTTATTTTTTATCATTTGTATAATGTTACTTTAGAAAGTGTGATATGGAATTTGTAAAATTTCATTTTTGTCAAAATGTGTGCATATATATGTATATATATATATAATAGGCCTATAATATAAACTTTAACTAAAATAAATTATTATTATATTTTTTCAATTTGTATTTTATTTTTTTTTATCATTTGTGTAATGTTAATTTGGAAAGTGTGATATGGAATTTGTAAAATTTCATTTTTGTCAAAATGTGTGCATTCCAATAGGTTGCACCTCGATATGAAAGGCTACGAATTTTTTGGTTTATGAATAAATAAATAAATAGGCCTATATAATAAATAGGCAATTGCTATAGATTTCCAACGAGATATGCGCAGAAGCATCGATGATACACAAAACATAGTAGTCTTATGAGTGATTTTACAAATAAGTACACATTAGTGAAGTCAACAACCGAAAATTTATAAATATATTTTGGAAGGAAATAGTTAATTGATATGTGTCCGTTACATCGGTTGGGTTTTGTCTTATCTCTCATGCGCGTTTCACAAACGTGGATCGCCTCTGTTATCTCATCTACTGGATGAAGGCTCCTCGTGGTCAGCTCGCGTGTCGAACTAACATAATGAGACCGTGGGTGCACTATGAACAAAAAGCGCAATCAGATTTTAGAGAGGCATAATTGCGGGCGTAACTCAACAACAGGGCGTCAGCAACGGCTTTTTGGCTCATGTCGGAAATGACAGCCATACATACAAATGTTGTCATAAGTTACTCTATTACCGCACTTCCAACCACTACTAATGTTTCAATCAGCACGCTAATTCTACTCTGCTATTTTAAACTATTTTTTGACAAAGTCCTCATTCATCCTTATACACTGGGCCTACTGACAATAATATGTCTATTACAAAAGTAAAAGAGCTAATGTTGAATTAGGCCTAGGAGTGTCTAGCACGAAGGAATATAATGCTGACAATGAAATTACAAAAACTTTTAAAGATGACTTTTCTTTAAAAGAAATTGCAACTCATTGTTTTCCTTTTATAGGGTTTAACAGTGGTATGACAATATTTATATTCCTGATGATGTTTATATAGTTATTAGTTCACACTAAAAAGCTTGCATAAACAATAAATAATGATCCTATGAAATTAGTGGCTATGGTATATCGTCTTTATTGAAATAGTGTCAATAAAACTGAACTGACCAATCAGAATAGACCAACTAATACGCGTACATTTGATAGTTTTAGGCCTGTTTAAAAGACCGTCGTAAAGATGCCCGGTTAATCTTACTTTTAAAATTATCAATGGACTGGTTTCATTTCATAATGTCACTATTGAATTTAACAGGGGTCCCACTCATCAAGTGCCCACAAAATCAAAACAGTCAGAGCTAACACAGAAATACACCGCCATTCCTGTGATTTGAACAGGGGTAGCGCCAGCGGAGGCCGGGGACCAGGCAGTGATGGCGCCAGCGGGGGTGGGGCAGGGTGACATTTCCCCCTCCGTTGGACAGGACTGGACCCCCTGTCGTCCGACGCATGATTCATGCTAGGCGTCGAATAAAAAAAATAAAAAAATAATAAATTGCTTATCCAAATAACGTTATTTTGACTGCCAATCCCTAATACTGTATTGTGGTTTAAAATCATCTTTTGGATCATAGGCTACTAAGCCCAGGGGCGGATTTAGAGGGAGGGGGGCCGGCCCGGCCCCGGCTCCCCCTTTGGGAGGTTAAAAAAAAGAAAAAAGAAAGAAAAAAAGGAAGGAAAAGAAAAAAATGATAGCCCAGAACGCCTCAAATGTTATTTTCGGGCGTCTAGAACACCAAAATTTCGCGGGGGCATGCGGACCCCCTAGGGCATTGTTGTTTCGATCGGCCCAAATTTCGGCCCCCTTTCGGCCCCCCTTTTGGACATCTCTGGATCCGCCCCTGAAGCCATACAAACTCTTGCAGTGAAACCTAAAATGGAGTTTTTATTCTGGGCCGTCGACCGAGGCTTCGACGTCAGCCCCTTGGCTCGGACCCCTCTGTCGGACATGTAGGACCCCTTGTCGCCCCTGGGCCAGGGCCCCGTCGGAAAGAATTCGTGAAGAAAAAACACAATTCGTCGGGGAAAAAATGATATGTATGTTCTACATATTAGTAGACTCAAAAATCGATTAAATAAGCATTTGAAACCCCTAAATTGTAATACTTTTCGAGGGCTTCGGCCCTTGGAACACTTTCGAGAGATTTTAAACGACGGCGGACCATGCCCACTATTTTCTGTCAGGGACCTTGGACTCCCCCACCCAGGGAAAAATCTTGGCGCTATTACTGGTATTAAAGTATGAAGTTGATAGTTTGGTAAACCCAAGAAGGTATTGTATTGAAAAAAAAACCTAATAGCGAAAATATAATCCAATGCAAAAGCTGACAGCAAGGTCATCAACTTGCCTTATAAGGATCGTTAATATTATCATTCTAATAATGTATGGGAACGCACTGTCAATGCCATTGCCTATATCCTGAATTAGCCATATACCAGTAACAATATCGACAATGTAATTCTTTTCTAGAGCATAACTATGCATCCACAAGTAGGCCTATGCAAAATCCGTGGCGTTTTGAGCAGCAGTGGTGTTTGGGGAGAGCGGGGAGAGGACAAGGCAATCCACTTACAAGAAAAACAAATCTTATGTAATTTTTCAGATTAGGAAACTCTAAACCTTGGTTAAATATCTTTTAAATCCATAGTTGGGGGAGTTTCTGGGGCTTCTCCGTAATGGCGTCGTCGACATACCTCACCCGTCGGGCAAATCAAATCGGGCGCCACCACTGGTCTGAATTAACCAGTACTGTAATTGGTAAATTAAACATGACGTGTCACCATACAAGCCACGCATTTAGCAACTACCCATATTTGGATGTTTGTGAAATGTTTTATTTTATTACAAAAAGCAAATTAGACGCTTATTTTCTCAATTTCAGGTTTTGTCATCGCTCGAAAAGGGCAACCATTTCCAAGAGTCTAAGAGACACAATATAGCTGCGCAATGGACAGTGCACCAAATGAAGATGGCAAATCGGTGCCCACAGACTCTTCGGAGACTAGTCCAAAAAAAGCGAACGCACCCACTGGAAATAGTAAGTTAACATTATTTGTCACTAGAACCTATACAATGAAAAACAATGAGTCTTATGTTTCCTAATCATATAGTTTGTTTCATTTATAATGCAATAAATTAATTAATATACACTTTTGACTTAATTGAGACATTGATGTTTATTTGTACTAATTTTTCGGTAGCACCTGCTACCTTCATCAGCGTACGAGCATCTAAAGATATATAATGCAATAAATTAATTAATATACCCTTATTTTATTTCTTTTTTTAAATCAAATATAAATAAGATAGGTAATTATCAAATATATATATATATCTAAAGGCAAAAATTATGATGGTAGGACGACATTAACATGTTTATTAGGATCGGACGGATGACAAAGGCAAGAAGAGTCAACTTTGTTGAAATCTTGGATTGTTGCCTTGCAGAAATGGATTGAATGTGGCTAATGACGCCAATCAGTATAAATTATAGACTCTACTATTTAGATCAGGCGTCTTTTGTTGGAATGAACGTTAATAAGGACTATATATGCCTACTATACTTGCCCATGAAATATACTTATATGAATTATATTTCTTGAATGTGTGGGATAATTTAATTATCAGTCAATATTGATACAATATTTTGTACGTCATATCATATTTATCATTTATTCTATATACCTTTGTATTTATTGAATGACAACGACAAGCATTATTACCATTCCAGTACTTAATTCCTGGTGATGAACGAACGTTTAAAATAGAGAACCACATTTACCAGTTAACAGTTAAATTGCAACATTATAATTTAACTGTTAACAACATTTTACACTAATAACAGTTAAGTTGAAAATTTTGATGTTCCAACAAAATGAGGAAGTACATTTCAAAAATGATTTTTCTTTTTAAATTTTATAAGAAACAATACATCTTTAATCTCTTCTAAGGGGAAGGCATTACCTTTAATACATTCAAAATTAATAATAAAGTAGTAAATTAAGACACTTATATCAAGTTTAAAATTAATATGACAAGGAACTTCGCTGTACAGAAGAAAACATTTATGGTGTAGTTATGACTACAATTAAGATATGAACCAGG
>NW_022748146.1:135817-211024 GCF_011630105.1 Anneissia japonica | reverse complement strand
TATATATATTATGGTGTCAACTGTTAAGGGACAATGTGACAACTCAAAAACAGTATTTGGCACATCCAGGCCACTGCATTCAGTGGTAATAAGGAAATGTTCTAAGCCGATCAGGAAGGTAGATATCACTTCCGTAATACAGTTTCTGACAGGAGTTTATAAAGACCAAGAATGATTAACCACGGACAGCTAAACTTGGACAATTGTAATCATGGATAACACTGAGAGCCTTAAAAACTGCAGTGGTAGACCTTTGGTGTAATTCAACACTCCTGTTATACTCCTACTTGTGAAATCCTTATATGTCGGCAGGTAGGGATCCAGTGGTGGGGGAGGGGGGGGGACATGAGGGCTCGTGCCCTCCTTCCCGTCAGTCAAGCCGAAAAAGAAAAAGAGGGTGACAACTTTGAGTTCAATAGAGGAAGAGCTGAAAAGGGAGTGCACCCATGAGTTCAGTGGCGATACAGCAGTGGACGAAATTAGAGCTCGATTATTTACGACTTATTGGCGGGGCTGAGGTGGGCGTGGCGGCGTGAACTTCATGTTGTGCCCCCCCCCCCCTTTCAGAAAATCTCTGGACCCGCCCCTGGTCGGCTTTACCCAGAACTATAACCAGTTTGCGCTCGTGAATTTATATTATTTTACTTTTTGTATCCTATATCATGGAGGTATAAAAAAAAAATACGTCAATGGCTATATAAATATTTTAAAGCGCATTATTGGAAATTAGTAATTTATTTGATAGTTCTACAACTTTAAACAGTTTCAGCAAGTTTTCATGCAAAATTTGAAACACAAATTACTTATTTTACATCAGCTGGCCACACATCTGTCAACTACTAGAATTGCACTGCTATTAATAACAGCTAAAGTCACTTCCTCTGTCGATAGGATTTACAAGGCTGAAACTTTGAAAAAGCTACAATTTTAACTAAGGATTTTTTCGCCTACCCTGATGTCTATCATTTGCACTATTTAATCTTCGAAATCCTATGTAATTTTACCTGATTCAAGAAGTCATTCTTTCGAAGTGCCGCCTGCCCCGCGTATAGGACTATAATGAAGGCACGTGATGTATCATATCCAACCATCGGCGGAGAGGCCAAAAACGTTTGCATTCTTAACAAGCATGCGGGTCGAGATTACTTATCCTGGTCATCTAGTCAAAAGGAAGTTTTGGACAGAAAACTTGTAAACGCGTCTGTAGCTTGCATAATTCCTGCAATCAAAGTTAATTATCTAAGAATAATTAGGAAATTAACGATTGAAAAATATCGTTTCCGATGAGAAATTAAGTTTCTCTTTTATAGCTTCCGACTTATTTTTGATCATAAGCTTTGTTAGACGGACAAACTCAAGCCCCAGAATATGTAAAAAGCAGTTTTTATACTTTTTGAAATAAAATAATAATGACGCATCATTTTGATTATTATTATTATTACTAATAAATATAATTAAACGAGAAAATTTTTTTTATTCAAGCAAATATTTGTTTTTACGGGTATGGATAATTATAATATTGTTGCTTTCCATGTAGAACGTGTAGGCCTACGTATAATATATAATGTGTATATCAAAAGGCAAATTCTAAAAAACAACATTACTCGGCTTCGATACTAAATTGATAAGCAAAAGCTAATAATTAAGGTAAGTTAAAAAAACAAGCTTCATCAACACTCGTCCACTATCAGTGGAAATTAACAATTGACATTTATCAAATAAAAACCTCCTATGACGACACATCACTTTTTATCTAGGCTACTTTAAGAAGAAAAACGCTGGATAATGCAACGCTAATCATGTATATTTGGCACAAGACCAGGATGCAAGCAAATGCATTCTAAGCCTATGCATTTCAGGTTAATAAAGATTGAGGATAATGATGTGGTCGTCAATGAGTGATGCGGTTTTAAAACTTGAAAATGTTCCTGTTGTTGTGGGTTCAAATGCTTATACTAAATACCCGGAAGCATAAAACTGTCATCGGGATGTAGGAGAGTAAAATAGTACAATACATATTCCAAGTATCAAAATGCACGCCATCGTGCTGTGATTCAATATTTCGACATTAATTACGTCATCATCAGGAATGAAAAATTATCCATATTTGCAAGCTTATGCACAAGTACTAAAAGTGTTTAACCAATCAAAACATTACCTCTAGTAGGTAGAGCAGACTTGTTGAAATATTCCACTGGAGCTACGGTAGGCCTACATGACGGTACAGTTTTTGCAGTACTTTTGCATACTTGAGGACTTTCCCTGTGTACTTAAACAATGTACACATTCTTTTGAATAAAAGGAACACAGTAAGCAGACATATAACCAACAATTAATTCCACGAACAAGTTCCAAGCATATTATAAAGATCTTTGACATGTTTACTTAAATATCATATAGATGACATATGTCACTTAAAGGTCACATAGATGGTATCCCTAAGGATTTTCATATCGGAAAAATACACTTACTTGCCTTATTTAAATTTAGACCTATAAATGAGTAACAGTGTTTTGCACAATGAAGCGTCAAAATGATTCAAAACAAAGCTTCCTCTGGCATGTTGTTATAGACAGAGTGTCCGAGTAAAGTTGGTTCAATCGACATCGGTAAGGAAAGTTATTGTAAAGTCCAACCAGTGAGGGCGCTAGATCTAGACTGCTAAAAATAATATGGTTATATTTATGGGCCTAAAACAACATGATATAACGAAGATTCTTTGGCAAAGAAATACTTTCAATTTAGCAAAACATTAACAGATAAACTATCTTTAAACATGAAATATCATTAATGTAGATAATATCGTTCTTATCCGATACAACATAGGCCAATAAAGTGCATCTTCGCTTCAACATGTTAATCGAATAACTTAAAAATTAAGTTATTCGATTAACATTTACATTCAACACGTAATTATATTACGTCCTTTCTTTAATTAGTTAGTATCTTCTTTATTTAGACTAATGGTAAAGAAAACTGGATTTCAGAACAGTTAAACATTAATTGAGAAATTGGGAAAGAAATCGGTCTGAAACGAAAAAAATGAGACGAAATTGGACGTATATAATAACTAAAGATATGAAACGAATTCGAAAAGAATAAGTATTTAAAAAACCTTTCTAACAATTTCAAACGTAGTACAAAAGAAGAATTAGACCTATAACATATACCGTAAGTAAAACTAAGTAAATAGATGTAATTCTTACAAAATGTAAAAAATAAAACTAAGTATAGTCCTAAAAGAGAATTCTAATTCACAAATAGGCCTAGGCTTACTATGCAAGAGAATAAGTAGAAATGGGAATTCTACCAATAACAAAATTGATTGTGGTCGCCACTCTCTGACCTGATTCAATGTCCATTACAAATTTCCACCGACGACACCCTAAAAGCATGGCTGTAACGCGGCAACGCAATGTCAACGCACTTTCATGGAATGTTCAACAAAGTTGTCTATTTAAATAAAAATATGACAACTTATGATTGACATTGGACTGTTTACCTTAAATAGTGAGATTAATTACTTAATCAATTGAATTTAGCTCCGAGCACGCAATTAATTTAGTAAAGTTGTTATTATTACATAGATCAAGAATCCTACGGAAGTTGACGATTTGGGCCCTGTCTCCGAGATGTCATTTACCCAAGCTAACTAAGGATCGATGGTTCATTGCCCATACTCGAGTAATATCTCCATAAACATACCGATATATCTATTTCTGCGTGAATGAAACCTATGTACATGATTTCATTCAATAGGGCCTATTAAATTAAGGTCCCACAAACCAATAGTGTAAACGTACGTGAAGACATCCGTGTGGGACATGCACGTATTCTTAGCGATGTTCTGATTGGTCAGTTATTAAGTCTGATTGACACACCAGAAAAGTTAATTAGAGATGAAAATTGGTAACTAATAATTTGTTTACAAAGCTAATAACTTGTTCACAAAGTAAACAATTGAATTATTGAATTTATTGTTTATGTTTATTACCTCTTGCAAAATAAAAGTGTACCTTAAAATTGTTGTTGATCTTTATAGTTTTGTCTTTGCTCATTTTTTTTATTTACCAAAGAAAGAACAACAGTGAGATAGATTTTTTCCATCAGTACCCAGTATAGTCATATGTCATTAGAAAGTAGATCTTAAATATGTATTTGTCCCTGAAAATGTCAAAAAATAGTAATAATAACATAAAAGTTGAGTTTGAAATAACTTACTTATTTTGTATTATGGCCTAACATAAAAATTATCAACTTCAATATAAAGTGTTATTTTTTACCATAATTTTACTCCACATAAAAAAAAATAGAAAAACTTCATTTAGGTGTCTAAGTGTCTCTATCACTTCTATCATTACTCCAACATAAATCAGGGTTTTATGATACACTAACTTCCAAGCTCTGATAATTTTTATGCTAGAAAAAAAAAAAGAATTTCAAAATTGATTTGTTTTCTTTTTTTTTTTTATCAGTGGACATTGATTAATTTGATAGATTACCTCCAAGTGACCATTCCTTTATTATAGTCCTACGATGAATTGTTTTAATGTTCTTCAATATAAATTTCCTAATTTTCTTCATATACGCCTACTGCTTTAAGTGTAAGTGTTCTACAGGACAGTCGATACTGTGAGGCCATGGGACAAACCTGGATTTACTTCACTATGTAAGGCTCTCTAGAGGTTAACCCTCACCGGCTTTACGCAGACGTATATTACAAAATACTATTGTTATCAACTTAGGCGTTGGCTAAAATTTAAGAAAGGTTTTGAAATCACGTATGATTCCAACCATTTTCTGTAATTGCGGCCGGCACAAACTGCGAATATTATGTACGGCCAATAAAAATTGTCTACACAACAAAGTTGTGAAACATCATGACGTATATCTGACCATCACTGTCGCATAATTAAACACCGGTACCTGATGAAACGATTTCATTTGTCATTGTATTTCTTCCTGTTTATCCAGTGACAAAAGTAAGCCAATGAAAAGTTTCATTGTCAGATAAACTTTTCCACTGGACAGCAAAGGATTGTCTCCTACATTGAATTAAGAAATAATTTTCTTGTTCCACCTCTGATTCGTTTTGGATTACGCCTAAGTAAATTTGTAAGTTTGTTTTAATGATTTGTGGGTTTTTTAGATTTAAGAAATATTTATTTATTTTGTGATCCTCCCCTGAATAAATTCGTTTTTTGATTTATGAAGCAATTATCAGTAGCATGGCCTATAAGTTGAAACTCGTCCATTTAGGCCTATTTAAGGTAAGTCTAATATGGCATCCAGCAATGATTTCATTGCTCTTCAATTAAATTGATTAAACATTTTTTCCTACCGATTTTAGCTTATCTACAACTTCCGAAAAACACTTTAGTAGATCCACACAGTTTGTATACTCCACCCGTAAAGATCAGGCCGTTGAAATTGAGCAGAAAGCCCAGTCGGGAGGCTAGAAGCACAGAGACCGAGTCCGGATACCTTGAGCCTATCAGGCTTCAGTCACCATCGGATGAAACTACAATAGACACTGATTACTACAATCGTATAGGTATAATGGACTCACTGATGAAAGAATGCTTATATTTATCTGTTTTGCACGCTTGGAATGCTTGTTCAACAGCAGATGAATGATCGTGAAACGCATGATGTTTGAAAGCTTAAATTTGTACAAAATATTACAGGAATGTTTTCCATAACGGGGATGCACAATATTTAGACGCCCTTATTTCTAGAAAGGAATGAGTAAGTCCCACTTCAATACAGGACGGGTTTCCTCGGCCTTTCTCGTGATATTCAGAAACACAGAGCATGAATTGCAAGAAAAAAAATTGCATTGTGTCAAGTAGAACGCATGGTATTTATTTAGACAAAGACTGTACTGCTAGAAATATTTTAAGGTGTATTGTTCTATACAAAATACCAAAAAAAAATCATTAAAAAAAAATCATAAAAATCTTTTTTCAAATTAACTTCTTCCATTTTAAAGTAACATAGAAACTATCAACTTAAAATTATTGCATTATAAAAATGGTTACCCCATAATTTTACAGCGAAAAATTAGAGAAACACTTCCAGTCACTGGAAGTATTTTGTTATATTAATGATTACGGTATCCAATATAAAAGTTAGGGTTAAATTCAATAATATAAATGAATAACCTTTAACCTTTTAATTTCTCTGCTCAATTAATAAATTGTATATAAGCTACTGCAAAATGAGCAAATTAATTGTATGTATTTTTGTCATTTTCAGGGGACAATACAACTTTAATACTACATAAAACCAACCAATTGCATTTTCCCCCTCAAATGTATTTGCTCGCCACATACAGCATATTTCTATGTATTTTTTTTAGTAATTTGAAGTTCAGATTAACAATTTTAATTAAAAAGATTGCCGATGATGTTAGTTTTTTATTGCTCCCATGTTAGTGGATGTGAATGCCGATTTTGTCTTTTTTTTAAAGACCTGTCCACACTATAAAATTTTCTTTGAAATATAATTGTTGTGTGTCCATACACAGTCATGATGTGCCTATGTAGCCTATGGTTATAATGACCATATTTGAGCATGTCATATGTTTTGTTCAAATACAATTTGATAGTCTGGACAGGACTTACGTTTGTACAATCAAAGTTTGCGTTGAAAAAATTCATATGATCGCTTGCTTATCAGAAAAATGATTTTTATTGTGAATTTTATGATATTTTGACAAAATTACAACCAACTCAACCTCATTCGTGTCACTAATAACCGTACTGGTAATCTTTGACTCTTTGAAGAAAAATCGGGCACAGAAATGATATGATGAAAAAAGCAAACAGAAACAGGTTACAAGTGATAAAGATTATAAAAATTGTTTGAGGATTAAAATTATAAATACGGTAATTTTTTTTCTAGAATTACCGTATAGTCGTCCAGCAGTTGAAAAAAGAAGCAATATTTCACTAACACCAACACCAACCAGAGCACTACCGAAGCCAACTTACTACACACCACAACCAAGAAGAAAACCACCGATACTTTCTCCACGACCCGATAAAAAAATCTTGCTCAAGAAATCACCCTCAACATCATCATCTTTAAAAAGCTCCATCAGTCGTTCAACTGGGAGATCTGATGGTAGTATCAAGGAAAGAGAGCAGTTTAATCCGTTCCGAGAGGAGTTGCCTACAGAAAGCGAGTATGATTGTGATAGTTACTCCAGACCTCCATCACCAACGTCAATAACATCATCAGTCTCAGAAAACTCACCTGTTCGTATTCCCTCAGTTGAAAAACAATCTGCAATTCTATTATCAAACCCTGATGAAATGCCACCTACAAGTGAGTTTATTTAAAAAATATTTTAAATTCAGTTTGTTTGTATTGTACTGTACTGTACTGTATTATGTATACCCTCAATGGCACTATATCAGTTGTAATCACTGACACCATGTCAATTATCATCGTTGTGGGTCCCTAATGATCAGCTTCTGCTAGATTGTTCACCCTCATTAAATAATAGTTAAAATAAAAAATAAATTACTATGTACCATTCTCATCGTTCAGAAATTGTTTTGACACTTCCTTTTTGTTAATCCAATATAAGTAAACGATCTGTTCGCATTCTCTAGAGGGCTGTCAGTATTATGTCCAGCTTGGTCTGACGTCACCTCGTTTTTCGTATTTTGATCAACAAAAAAGATAACTATACATTTGGATCCAAATGAAATTATTTCAAGACACCAGAAGTTTGTTACCATGTTGCTGTATTTGGCGTCCGAAATTTGAATTTTATTAAACTTATTTACATTATAAAAAGAAATAATAAAGTTTTATTCTAAGAAATATCTTTATTATCAATGATGATATCGGGTAGAATCATATCCTCCAACCGGATATTCGTTCAAATATGTGCGTGGTATAATTGGTTTGGAATTACAATGACACAATTATTTTGACTACCGTACATATTGTTCCTATCCGAGATTAGGATTAACTAAGGTAGTACAGAAATGTCACAGTGTTGTTTTTTATGACGTTTCCGTTAAAATTGAGTACCTTACAAGGAAATAAATCATATTACAATAAATGTTTGTAATTACCACATATGCGAATTAACAGACAAATATACTACAATTAAATGTGGTGGCGTAATCAAAAGGTTTCTGTATGACGACGTCGTTCCCTCGCACGTTTTTCAATAAATTAAATTTTAACTAATAATTTGATATTCAACGGTTTAGAAAAGTCTAGTACTTAAAGTGGCAAGAAAATAATTTAAAACTATTTCTTCCACAACATGGAAATGGATAAATCACAGCTAGTTATAAAGTTTTCCTTCTCATTTATTATTGGAATTTATTTGTGCAGAAATGAATCCGGTGGAGAGGAGGTACAGTCAGCGTTTGACGCCCACCTCAGCTACATCTGTACACTCGCTCAGATATTTCTCCCCGCAGTTTCCTCGACGTAAGCCGCCTTGGATTCCATACTCACCTAAACAAGAATCGCCAGTCACACCTACGAAAAAGCTGTTTTTAAATAAAGATGGAACAAAAAGTCCAAGATCGAAATCACCAGTTGCTCGACATCTCCAACCATCACCAGTTACTACACCGTTGCCTCCTTCCACCTCTAGCATTCCAAAGAAAAACTTTTTTAAAGAACGTTCACAAGCGATACTTGATGATGACGATAGTGGTACGGAAAAATTTGAGCTTCAGAATATTCAGCATAATGACTCAAGGCCCGACCTCCTGGATGGTAACATGTCTGATATTAGCTCCCTTGGTTTTCCAAATGGTAAAACTTCGGATATTGCACGGACTCCGTCAATCTGCTATCCGTCGGTGAGTGTGAATATTTAACCTTAAAGTTTTTATTTAAAAAAAAACTGTTCATCAAACTCAAAATGGAATCGACAATATCAAACACATTATAAGCAGGGAACAGTGATTATAAGTAATCATAATTTGAAGGGAATGACTATATATATTTTAAGCGTTTTCTTTCTTTTAAAAAATAATTCCGATGTATTGTATTTAACAAGTTTACAATTGATATGCCTATTATGTGAAAGGAAATTCAAATATTTATACTTCAATCAACCTAAACTAAATCGGTAATTCCTTTCCCATTCCTTTCTAAAAAATCTCGAGGACTTAAAAGTATATTTTCTGAAAGGCTAAAAGTTTGTTTTGATTTATAAAAATCACGTCCATTATTATTAATCATTACTACTGGTCATTATCATTTCAAAGGATAAGGATTCACATTCGGATTCGTCGTACATGTATGAAAATGTACGAGAAAAGAAAAGAAAACGTCGACGGAGTGCTAGTAGTATGTCCTTACGAAGTTTAGCCGCCAGTCGGGAGGTACTCAACGATATTTTTAAAAGCGATCGGGAGGAAAACAAAAAGATGAAAGGAGTGATTGGGTTATGCGTAGCGATATTCCTCGGTGCTGTGTTGTTCATTGGCCTACATTACGGACTGTATTACACTGAAGTAGTTTCAGTTATTATCACTGTAGCGTCGACATTTTTCATAGCTCTCAGTCTAGCATTCAGTGGTAAGGATACTTTCAAACAAACATTCTATATAATTCAAGATATATTATTTTAGTTAGGACTATTTACAACATGTATGCTAACCATAGCAGGGACTGGTGCGAAAATTGAGAATGCTAAACTAAATTCTTAATCCATGAAAACTTTAATGGTCACTTTTTAGTATACCGTACCGTATTAACCCCTCCTCTCCCTTCTGCTTACGACCATGCATAACCCCTAAACAATCTTCGGTTATCGTTCTATGACAAATAGGTAAACAATTGAATCTTTTTTATGCGGAAATTGGAAACATTAAAATATTTTTGTTGTTCTTTCTTGGTAGTTCGATCTAGGTGTATAGCAGCTCTAATGGTACCAACTTTATGCACCTCTAGGGGGCGTGCTGCGCTTTTAACTTTGACTTTGGCTTTTCTACTGAACGGACCAATCAAGAATATTATCGAAAATGGAAATGAGGTATCAAAGGCCATGACATGTAATGCTGAAGTAAGGACTTATATATATTTTACCTGCCTCTAAAATAGTGTAAATATTACATGTATTGAAATAGGCATATTTTACATGCACTCTGAAAAATAGTAAAGTATACATTTATTTAATGGGCCTATACATTTTACATGAGCCTTTGATGATATTTAAAAAAATAAGTTCGCGAAACAAGGAAAAAATCTTGCCTAACAGCTTGATGTGAAAGTATAACTCAAGTAGGGAGTTGTTTATCTAACAACTCCCTGCTCAAATAAAAAACTTAAAAAAATACACGTCATATTTAATGTCAAACTAATGAATCCCAACACGATGGCGTATTAAATTTCTTGGATTGATTTTATTGGGTTGAATTTTATTGGGTTCACTTTTGAAACAATGGCCACCACCATCTCAGTGATTGTGCACCCTGATTACCAATAAATAAACCTACCAAGCAAAAAGAAAATACTAAACAAAATCGTAACTAAAAATTTAGGCAAAATATTTGTATTCATAACTGTAACTATTAGTTACATAACTAATGGAGTAGGCCTATTCGATTTCGACTTATTTCAAAAGGTCACAATTACACTGGAAGCAAATCTTTTAACATTTAATCCTTTTTAATGATAAGATATAAATTCTTTAAAAAACTTAGTCTAATCAAAACTCCCAAAAGCTCAAAAGTATGTGTATACTTTCATATTAGGTCAGGTCAAATTTTAAATTTTATTTATTGTGTTCATTTTTGGCGAGTTGCTCAATTATGGACTTTTGTTTTGTACTCCTCGAGTTTGACGCGTTTATGTCACTTTTGTATATAACATTTTAACAACTCAACAGGAAAGCACACTCACGGCGAGTCTTGCATTAACGATGTTTTCACGCTAGTGGCGGCATGTTATTGGATAATGCAATTTACTGTACCTTTAGCGGTATGGTATCGCTTGCCACGACGAAAAACATTACATCTAAGGCCTATAGTATATTATATGTGCATCTGAAATATAGAATAAATATACTAGTTCGGAGTTTTCGAAATTATACATCAGCACTTCGCTGGAAAACGCGGTCCTCCGAATTTGGCTTCGGATCTGATGTGAATGGACCTTTATGCGTCGATTGATAACATATACTAAAACCCTTCCAAATTTTATTCAAATAATATTTTTGTTTATTTGCGCACTGTTTCTAATTTTCCAAGTAATATTATACATTTTATAGTACAATTCATGTATATACAGAGTACAAACCCATCTATATTATAGACCTAGGTGAAGCACTGTCACATGCGCGCGTATGATGTGAAGACTTGATCGGAGAAGACTGACAAACATTTAATTTACAAAGCATTTCTTTCTATTGATGCATTTTACAGGTTTTAAGTAAACACAGTGAACAAATCCAAACAGCTGCATTAACTTCATTTGAGGACTACGTCATGCTTCTCATTACGACCTAAAGCAAAAAGACAAGTTGTCATAGCTCTATACTTGTAATAATATATAAAATAATATAATATAATTACAATATATATATATATGTATGTATGTATGTATACTCACTCTCTATTGGAATAAAGTAATTACAATCTCGCAAGAAGGCAGCCTTTTTCGCGAGTTAAGAGCACGAACAAGTTGTAGATCGATATAAAAATATCTGGCAAGACAAACCTTTATCAATAAATGTTGCATCAAAAGAATTTGACTCGTTTAGTGGTGGTGGCACCAGGACTTTCCAAACAGAAGCTTTGATGTCCCGACTTCCATAACGGAGCCCACCTCCTCCTTAATGCCACCCCTAGACTTGTTGTTAGATACACATTGATCAGTGCGAAGTAATATCATATGTTCATATCCATGTAAATTTCTACTACTATAGGATACAGGAAAGTTTTTGAAAAATTCTGCCGACACGTGTAACACAGTGATGAGGGAAGCGTACACCGATTGTACAGTGAAACTAGAGAAAGTTTACACCGACTGCCAGAATGGTTAGAGGGCATCAATTCTTTGACAAAAGCTATAATATTTATTAGTAATTTTACGCTGCAGTGTAACCAAGACTTTTACCCGTTGTGGTACTACAAAGATAGATTTAGAAGTTTTTTTTCTAAAAGCCCAATTACAAAACGATTGACAATCGTTAACAGATCAACTGTAAGCAAATGAAAGAGTAAAATATAGTAAAATAAAATAACAGCTTCCTTCAAATGATAATTTGGGTTGTATTTCTCAAAATTTAAACTATAAAAAAAAATAACGAAATTTGTATTTATCAACCTGACTTTTAATTACTTTACACCGTAAGAACTCTACTTATTTATTTACTCTACACTTATGACAGACAATGAATGGTTCAATAGCAATTAAGAATTGAGCTTGAGGGTTGCTGCTGTAAATAATGTACACTGACAGATGCCCAAGAAAGGTTAGGCCTAAATATTTATTTCTCCAATTAACATATTTCTTTCTTTTTTCTACTTGACTGACACAGCCATAAAGGTAGTAGACACTCTCTGCGAACCTCTGAAACTTGTGGGTCTCTGTGAAGTCATTCGTGTTGGTGGTGAGATATGTCTTTTACCAGAATTAGGAGACAACATTGTCGAAGCTGCAGTAGTAGATGTCTCAGAAATTGTGGATGATATAGTGGATAAATTCAACGTAGATATAGATTTTGTGCCAAACTGGCACGAAACGAAGGTAAATTTGACAGGCGATCCGAAAGCCATAGCTAAGCAGATAAGCGACAAACTGGAGGAAACTTTTGGAACATTTGATATTATAACCTTAATTTTGGATCGTCTGGTTGCTTTTTCAGTTGTCTACCTACTTTATCAATCCTATAGGTATCATGCGAGTTACGTCACCAAAGACAGGTTCGATAATTTCTACATTACGAAGGAGTTCAGGAAATTGGATAAGTTCAGAATTAAAAACAGACATGAACCTCTTCTACCCCTTAAGAAATACGAAAAGAAGAAATTAATTGACGTTACATCTTTCGCCCTTTCCAATACAGAGAAAGGGAAGTTTAAAATCGGGTTAGCACCCGCGCTTTTGAAAGTTCTTATGACGGGCATTATCGTCCTTGTAGACTATGGATTTTATTGGTTACTGTTCGTTATGCAACAACTCTATAGTGAAATTGATTACAATGCATCAGGAGGGGGAGATCTGAGCTACAATATAGAGGGAACTGGTCTGATGGCCGATTTTGCTCGCAATCTATACGGCGAAGGTACTCAGAATGCAAACACGTTTCAAATTTCATCAGATGCAGAAAAGTGCATACCACAACCTACAAAGCCAGATGACAGGATCGTCATCATCATAGGTGTGTTGCACGCTTTCATAATATTGACTATTCTTTTCCAAGCATATGCCCTGCGCTTACGTCGTTGGATTGCGGCATATTATTACCCGGATCGTGAACACGCCCGTACAATTTACCTTTACAATAAAACACTAAGAAAACGAAGAACACTATGGTCAATATTAGAACAAACGATAAAGGACAACCACCGAGAGCAAAGAGAAGTAGAGAGAATAAGTTTCCGTGCCTGGTTGGCAGCACAGAATAATTTCTGCCGCATAATCTTGCGAAATAAGTCTCGCGCATGTCTTGGCTGCGCAAGCGAAGAGAATGATTCATTTTATATTTGTGACAATTCAAGATGTAGCGGTGCTTACTGTGCGGAGTGCTTACAACAAATTGGCAACAAATGTACACTCTGTGAGGATCCCATTGACGTCGAAACCGGTGTCAATAATACACAAAATTAATCGTTACCGGCGAGCATCGTTACCGAGCAATGATCAGCGGTTGTGCGTACTGGGAGAATGTGAGCTATATTTTTAAAGAAATTGATTGCGAGATGATGACCAATGCTTTCGACTTTTTAAGGCATGTGAGAACCAAACTATGCTTCCGTCTAACATTCAGCAGCACTGTTATTACAGAAACGTTAACTAAAATTATGTATACAATCGGCAGTACTGTACTTAATAAAAAGGCTATGAAAACATTACTATTTTGTAATAAATTGTTGTATAATATAATTATATATCATGATGCATAATGAAATTGTTGCTATATTGTTTTATTGTATTACCTGTATTATCATTTTGTAAAATATGATAAATTTGATTGTAATATGTATATGCTTATATTTTGTACTGTAGATAAAGGTGTAGATAATGGTGTTTAAATAAATTAATATGTACAATACAATCAAAGATGTTGTCAATATTAACACATTATACCATATGAGATATGGAATATAACCATGCAAGTAAAATCTCTTTCCTATGTGTAAAAAACTGTTGAACTTAGCCTAACTTAGTTCTTTGCTTTTTACACAATTCAGCCCAAAACAAGGCCTGAAAGCCACTTCTTGGTATAAATGGGTTTACCATAGTAATTTATCACCAGTGGAGGTTTATCTCCGCACCAATGTTACAATCATGTGTTTTACTTTTATTTTTGTTATTATTAATAACGATAATTATATTTTGCCATGAAATTCTTGCTTTTAGGGCTGAAACACAGTGTGATCCACAGCTCGTCAACAATACAAACTGGGATATCTAAGCATGGCCAACAGAAATTGGTCAGCATGTCGTTTGATCTCCTGACTGCAAGTTTAACAAATGCTGAACCAAACTGCCTACCGGGCCCCAAACTACATTATGTAATGGCGAATCCAGGAATTTGAAATAGGGACTTTTACAGATGGAGAGTCTTTACCACCTCTGCCCAACCCAACCATGGTTGGGGCAGAGGTAAGAAAATTTATAATTATGGTACTTCTAAATGGTCGGCAATGGCACTCACAGACTTTCACTTTATATATTATTTTTTTATATTTTGAAAACTTTGGGGGGGAGGGTCTCTCCATGGCTGGCTGGACCCCTGTCTCCGCTGCTGCTGTGCGTGTGATTTCCAATCTCAACTTGGATTTTAGACATGCAGGTTACACAATGGGAGAACGAAAAGATCGTATTCCCGATTAATTGCTGAAGTGAGAGTCGAGAGCACAACTACACATGCTCTCGGCTGAACGACTGAAAACTGGATCCTATAGTATAAAGTATAGGAACCATGATATATGTGAATGATTCACTATGACTGGTGCCAGAGGACGCTATCAACATGTTTAAGTCATATTAAAACGCACCTTAATAGATCCTCATCATTTAATATGACCTGACATTAGGTATTTACATAACTTCATTTTTTTCCATAAAATATTAAATGACAAGGATCTATTGTTGGTGTGGTAGTAAAAAACAAATATTTTTCATTCATGCATGCAAGGGAAAGAATATTTTCATTCATTAAGTTGTGGAATGTTGCATCCAGCTCACGGAAATATTCTTCCTATTACATTTAACTTTCATGTAATAAACAACTTATAATGCAATTATCAAAATACATACCAAACTTACTTCAGGTACTAAAATATTTAATGATAAATCTATGCATATTCAAATAACATTGCTATCACAATTGTTTTAAAATCACTTGACTACTACTAGCGAGTTGATTGGTTACCTGTCTCTTGACACTTCGGCAAGTTTAAAATCAATGTACAAATATTGCACTAATAAGCAAAAACTACAATGCATGATGAAGTATCATTGTCAAATGACATCACTGTAGGGTATATGGTGGTATACTACAGGTACAGTACCATACACGTATTTGTGTACACATTGTCATTTAGATGGGTTAAAACCCTGTACAATAATCAGTACTCCAATCACATTACTCGTGTTTCAATACAGTGTTCAATCCATACACATTTCATACAGTATTTGAAAAAAAATCTCAAAGAATAGACAACAATACTACGTAACCGTACATCTAGTTAGTTAATTAAAGGCGATGTAAACTACTCAGATGTATTTATTTGGGTAACAAATCTACCACATCAATTGACAGTTACAAAACCAGGCGTTATTTTTCAAGGAACCTATTTCAAAACACCTAAACAATAACAAATAACAGTTATAATTCAATTCACTTTTTAAAAATGATATGCCTATTATTTTCTATATTATTCATCGGTGTTTAATAACATCGTAATGATGATTAATTAAACATCAGATTGTTTTTAATGTTGGACATTATCCCTCTTCCAAGCAATGACTCTTCATGTAACCCAATGCTTTGCTACTGAAAAAAAAAACAAATTGCGTCTGAGTATTTTACAGCCTTTTTATTACTTTATGTAAAATCCCCATATTTGCCATTCAAAGCATTCCAAGTCCTATCTAAAAACAATAGGTTGACTTATTACACTTAAAAAAATAAATAAATGAACATTGGTGAACAATGACTTTAATTGTACTTCAGACCCATCAATTTAATGGTTTTTGATGAACTGTGACATTTGGTGTACACTGGACGACCTAAATGTATTTTGAGTGAATCAGATGCACTACAAGGTCTATGGTATATTTTAAAAGACCCTCATGAAAAATATTGAGATGTTCTTGTGTCAAAGGATCCAGGCAAATTTTTAAAAACCCTAAAATATTTTGATCCTGTAAAATATAAATGATTGCTGATGATTTCAAAGATTTTGTAGAATGTCAACAGACAAAGTGTCACGCAGACTTTGATCCCTGTGAATTTGTCACCACCCGCCCTGAGCTTAAGTCCATAGTGACCACTGAAGCAGAGTATTTGGCTTTTAGGCTAAAACCTCTTGTATGCACCCACCTGTCTTACCATGGAGAGAAGCAAATTCACTATAAAATTAGGTACAGCAGGGTGGCCAAATTTAATTGACACAATGAACTGCACTGGCAAACAAAAATGAGCAAAAGTAATTAAAAAAAAACTGGGGGAAGTTTTTGTAAAGTTTAAATTATTCAGCGAGGCAGAATTTTGACAAATTACAATTTATCATACAAGAACAGTGTTTGTAATAAACATTACTTATTCATTATAAACCTAGGCTATTACTTCTTTAAAAGAACTGTTTTGTCGTTATCAACTTACATAGCTAAATATATAGTAGGATTCTATGTATAGTTTTATTTTCTACTTTTGTAGCTATTTGGCACACTATTTACATTAGAGCACTATATAATACTGTTCCATTATTTATATATCTATGTTACAAGATTACAATATATAAGCCAGCTACAAAAATATTATACCTTCTTATAAAAACAAATAAGTTTATGGAATTGAAATTATATATCAATTTAAACAACATATTAAACAGTCCCTTAACTTCATTAGCCATGATTTCTATAATAAAAATAATAAATAATAGTATTATTAGAAATAATAATAATGGAAATACATAATAATAATAATAATCTTTAAACCCTGATAAAACAATAAATATCAATTAAAATAATAATTAAAATATTATTTAAACAATGAATATTGTAATTATGTAGACAACATCATAGTAATTATATTTTGAAATAGATATTAGCAAGTTTCAAAAATTTATGTTAAATATTAAGTTAATATTAGCATATTATAGCACCAAATGTTTCAACATGATTTGTTTAGGTTAATTGCAAATTGTTACGTATTTTGTTCATAAACTTTATTAATAATTGCATAGGTATATGTTTTAAAAAATTAATCGAAAATTCATAATAAAACAATATATTGTATTTCGGTTCAGTTTTTTAAATAAAGAAATACGTAACACAAACAATATCGTGTAAAAATGGTCTAAGATTTGTGAATTTAATTCACTACAAACAACTACAAGATCACATATATAATGTACAACATATTCTAAATCTAATTTGTAGAAAACAATCCAAAATACACACACACAATTGTGTAAGTAGCACAAAACATATTCAAACATACCTTGCAGTCAAACAACTGAATAAACATACCTTTTTCTGCTCCATTTTTCAAAGATTTAGCACCCATTCTTTATTGCTACAAGTTCTAAAACACTTTTAATATTTACAAACGTATACAAAAAAACACACCCCTTCATAATCGTATGTAGTCTTAGATAATCATAGCAATTATGGTATACATATTGATAATTGTTAGGGAGCGCTGTTTGTACATGTTAGACAATCGCAATTAACTTAGCACAGTGTATGTACTCAAGTATATAGAGATTGGTGAGATGGGAATGATGATGATGATGATGATGATGATGATGATGTGATAATGAAGATGAGAATAATGATGATGTGGTAATAATGATGATGAGAATAATGATGATGAAGATGATGTTTTGATAATGAAGACGAGAGTGATGATGAAGATGACAATGCTAACAAAAAATTCAAAATACAGAAATATCTGATCACTATGTCAAAGATGACTCAAAGTTGATGTTGATTGATGCATCAGGGGATGAAGTAGGACTTGAGGTAGCATGCTGTTAGTCTAAATTGGATGAGTAACAACAAAAATTGAAATTTAGATTCATCATTTTCTCGTCCAACTATGCTCACGAAGGGCTAACTGGCTTGCCTTGTAGATTCCGGTACAAACTTTGCACATAGGTGAAAACACACTTCCAATCCGGCGTGTCTTTCATCATTATCATGTCATCAGTGTCCAGCAGAGGCATAATGTTTGCCAGTGATCTGCAATGAACACAAACAATTTTCACCATATTTTCATATATTCTTTTATTTATTTATTTATTTATTTTAACACCTAACAGTGTATAAAAAGAACAAAATACAGGGTTGCAATAGAACCATAAAAGTGTATAAACCCAAACTATTTATCTATCTAGACATATAAAGTATAATATATTCACAGACTATGATCATTTTATTGTAAATTAAGAATCATGCTGCCCACAAACCTTTCTTTTCTATTATTTTATATTTTAATATATAGATTTTTTTACGTATAAAATTTTACATAAAAACATAAAGAGCTATCAGCTTGAAACATATTGTAATATAAACAGATCATTATATTTTGATGTACGTCAGATAAAACTGTTGTGAGTAGTAATGTTTACAATCAAAATCAATTTGTAGAAATCAAAATATCATATATTGTTGTTTCTGCTTTCACCAAAAATGGGAAAAACCTACTCACTAATTATAGAATTAACATCTGAGTCTCATATGAGGCTTAAAATAAGGAAGTTGAATTTATTTAAGAGAACAAAGGATGCTTTGATCAAGTAACCTCAGAGGTTGAAGCTAGGCACCTGCACAAGGAAACCATAACTGAACTACAATGTAAAATAATTCCCCATGAACTTCACTAGGGATTTTATCCTGGGACCTGACAAGGATCTAGGCAGTACACGTGTTGGAACCCTGTCAGCAAATCTCTGGAGCTGTGGCCACTCACTCCGAAATTTGCTGGATGAGGTGCTTGCCCTAAACCTAAGTTCCAGAATGAGTTCAGTGAAAGCTTACTCAGCAGTTGTGAATGCCAGGTCAAAGTTGTGTCTCCTGTTTTTTGGGTTGAGTTCATCAAAGTTGAATGCTCCAGGAAAATAGTGGTGCACTATAGCACAGAATGCCATCCCGTTATTCCAGCTGCGTGAAAAGTTTTCGATCTTCACATTCTAAAATAAAATACACAACAAAATGAGTAATAATAATTATGTACATAATGTAGTCTAACTTATAATATCGTTACCAATACATACCAATACCAATACGTTACAATAAATCAAAAACATCTCCCCAGAGTAAAGCTTGCAGGGGCAGATCCAGATGTCCAAAAGGGGGGGGGGGGCGAAATTTGGGCCGATCGAGACAACAATGCCCCAGGGGGTCTGGGGGCATGCTCGTGTGTTGCCCAAAAACAACATTTGAGGCATTGTGGCCTATCATTTTTTTCTTTTTCACCTCCCAAAAGGGGGACGGGGCGGGGCCGGGCCAGGCCAGCCCCTCCCCCCACTAAATTTTCCCCTGTTCTGTAGTAATGTGATATAAAGAATGAAAAACAAAACAAAAATTAAATAAAATATCGTACTGGATATTCCGAAGTGGTTCTTTTGCACCATTCAAGTAACTTGGCTTTGATAGAGTTAGCGTTCTGAACCATCATCCGTGGAGCGCCACCTGAGCCACCACCGCCACTTTGTGCTTTGCCTCCAAACATCTGCATAATGTTAGCCTTCTTGTCCTTTGCCGCTCTTTGATCGGCAATCCTCTGCTGCTTTAGTCGTTCGTTCCTGAATGAATAAATGAATTCGAACAAAATTTGTTTAAAGTAGAAATATTTGGCAAAATGTAAATCACAATACAAATATGTATTCTGTTTACCTGTTTTCCATTGGTTACATCATATACTTTTTAACTATTGTTTTAAAAGTTAAATTGTTTTGAGAGGCTACAATTGAATAATCACAGGTAGTAACATAATTAGTAATAAACCAATTATCAATTACTAATTATTATAAGTCAATCATTACATCATCACTGTAACTGCTAATGTCCTATTCCCCAGTGCACTAATTTGTCATTAGTGCAGTTTGCTTGATCTTTTTTGGCTCGTTGCAAAAGGTGGAAACAACTTCAGTGTTTTTACACTTTAGCACTAAGATGTTCACCTGCAGAGAGTTCTTCTCTATACACTAGTGGACATTTAATATACTTAGGTTAGACAGGCAATTAATGCATTTAAAAAAAATCCTAAAGATCTTGCAGGCCCTCAGGATTTTTTTTTTCAAGCATTAATTTAACTTTCTTGTAATAAATTTCCACTAGTGTATGATATGCACCTCTACTAATTGCTCATTATTAGTGTTTGGTATGATGCACTATATACGACAAATTTTATTATCATCAATGAATACACACTACACAGTACATTTTAATCCCACAGTGCTTTTAAGGCTTTATTTAAATTGCAGTATTTTGCCCATTACAGATATATAACCTTCAAATTTCAACATAACTGATGAACATGTATGTTTGTATACCTTGCAGCTTGCTGTTCTTTCCACTTGATTGCATCTGCTGCTCGTTGCTCTTCCCTTTCTTTTTTCTTCTGTGCAAGTTCTTCATCGAACTTTGACACTGAAATTAAGAATTATTTGTAGATGAGAAAATGGCAAAATGGAAACAAATTTAAATATACTATAAAAAAAAAAAAAAACAATACTCCAACGATACAGAAAGTCACCAAATAAAACTGCACAAAGAAAAAAACAAAACATTTAGTATTTCATAGAATTAAATATTAAAATTAGTTACTTTTAAATTTATGAATTTCAGCGTTTTATACATCAACTTGCAATGTTCAAAATTTGTTATATGCATTAATTCATTAAATAGTATAAAAATAAATCCATATAGATATTTAAAGGATATTATATTCATGGACTGTGTTTGTTTTATTTTAAATTTAAGAATGTTGCCCACAACCACTTTCTCTATTATTTTTTATTTTAATATTTAGAATTATTTTTTTCCATAAAATTTAGAAACTACCAATAAATCCGAAAGTTATAAATTAAAAAACTATAATAAAATATTCTGATGAAATATAATTTTGAATCAAATAAGTTAACTTAAAATTAGACTCAGATGAAACGAATTTAGTTTCGCTCGAGGGAACTTTCTGAATTATTAATCACACTTAACTAACCAACAGAACATGGTTAACATTACATGCCTGTTCTATGAAATTGTTCAACAACGTTTATGCTGTTTTTGTGGAATTTTAGCTATCATATAAGCGGTGGGTCTAAGCAGAAAGCTCAATTACAAAACTCTTAATACAAAAATTTTAAAAAATATTACCAGCTAATTTAAAGGTCTGTTTAAATTATAAACAAGGGCTGGTATTAACTATGTATTGTTAAGAAAGTAGTGATGAAAATCTGAAATTTCAACTATTTTCTCATTCAAATTTCAATTGGAGGTTTGTAAATTTTTGTATAACTATTAAAAATATTTACACCTATAATACATTACACTATATAAAATATGGATACATACTTTTCTTTGATGTCAAAAGGCGAGATTCAGGTACATTGGATGATGAGGATGAGGAGGATGATACAGTGGTTGACTTCTTTGAATATGAAAATCCGCATGGCCCTACAATCAAAAATTATAGTACGAGATAAATATATTTAAGAAAGTATTAAACATACTCCAAGTATTGAAATACACGCCATCGTGTTGGGATTCAATATTTCGACATTAATTATGTCATCATCAGGATCTTATCTGAGATTAATCAGTGGACCTTTCGATAAATATATTTATTCTAACAATAACAGCAATCACAATAAAACTTACTAACAATAAAAATAATAATATTAACAGTAACAATATAAATAATAATAATAATTCTAATAATAATAATAATAATTCTAATAATAATAATAATAATAAAAACATTTATAACATTAATAACAGCAGCAGCAACAACAACAGTATCAAAATCAACAACAATCCAGAGCTTCAGAAGCTATCCAAGAAGCTATTAGAGGCTGATATACTTTTATACAATATGCAACATCTGCTGCTCACAAGTATTTACTTGTGTAGATAATAGCACCAAACCAATCTCTTCCAAATCATACCAAATGATGCCACCAGTAGAGGGGGACAGGTCAAGTCACTTGCTGGCCACAAAAAAATGATGGAAATTGGAATGTCTTGGAACAGCTTGAAATGACCCAAAATTGTCTAGTTTCTCTGGTACTAGAGATCTAGCTCTCTTCACCCTGATCTGGGCTTTGTTTTTGGACTCTGTCTCCACCTGAATTTGTGACACTTCTAACAGATTCACTCCACTACACGAATGTACATCCCCAGGCCACTACTGATTTTGTAAGGTATTATTTATTATAATAACAATCATGGATGGAGAGCAAAGGTACAAGCAAATTGACCACTGTCTGACTTTGAAATCACAATTCAAATGAAGGCCTAAAACCTTACCACTGTGCCAATAATAATTAAATAAGTCTTTCTATTTAAAATTAATATACATAAATATAAATATATAAGCGAATATTGGGTATATATGAATCATTATGAATTCAAACCTATCTTACCATCTTGGCGAACAATTTCTTCTTTAGTTTCTGTTTCACTCTTTTTGTTACCATCTGTGAAATTTACAGAAAACATAAATAACAAATAGCATATCAAATTATGATGAATAAATAATAATGAAGAAACATGACACATCAACAGTACATCATTTTGCATATTTATTCACATCCCTTTAACTATACGCAAATATTAAAATAAAAAGATAGATAGATATAATAAGTGGTAACCTTATTGGATGGTTCCACTGTGCATATTAGCAGAATATTGTCTGTTCATTCTCATTCTTACCAACAGATTTTGAAATGGTTAATTTAGTGACGCTTTGAAATCCATCTTTATCTGTCTTCTTTACATTGGTAATAGTCTTTGTCTTCCCATCATCTGTTATCACTGACTTCTCCTGTTCTCGATTATCTTTTGAAGTTTTTGTTTCCGTCGTTTTATTAGTTAAAGCGGTGGAATTGTTATTTGGTGATAGCGGAGGTTTGTTGTCGACGGGAGTGGATGGTGTTTTCGTAGATTGCGGTGGTTTGTTGTCGACAGGAGTGGATGGTGTTATCGTAGATTGTGGTGGTTTGTTGTCTACTGGAGTAGATGGCGATTTTATCGTAGGTGGTATTTTTTTTGGTGCTGTTGTCTTTTCATTAATGTTATTATTTTTGTCGTCTGTGGAGGCACTTTGCGAATTGTTAATTGCTTCCTGTCTCTTCCGACGTCGTGTCTCCCTGTCAGTAGGAGGCTGGACAGTAACATCTGTGATAAAATAAAGAAAATTTGTTTTTGTTTCATAGTTATTAAGGGTGGGAATACAAAACAATGAATTTCCAAGCATAAGCGATCAGAACTGTAAAGATTACTTTTTCGTGTTTTTTCGACTATAAAAGGTAATGGTTATTAAAATTTGATAATAAGTATCATCACTATCATTATGGTTTTTGTCGACGGGAGTGGATGGTGTTTTCGTAGATTGCGGTGGTTTGTTGTCGACAGGAGTGGATGGTGTTATCGTAGATTGTGGTGGTTTGTTGTCTACTGGAGTAGATGGCGATTTTATCGTAGGTGGTATTTTTTTTGGTGCTGTTGTCTTTTCATTAATGTTATTATTTTTGTCGTCTGTGGAGGCACTTTGCGAATTGTTAATTGCTTCCTGTCTCTTCCGACGTCGTGTCTCCCTGTCAGTAGGAGGCTGGACAGTAACATCTGTGATAAAATAAAGAAAATTTGTTTTTGTTTCATAGTTATTAAGGGTGGGAATACAAAACAATGAATATCCAAGCATAAGCGATTAGAACTGTAAAGATTACTTTTTCGTGTTTTTTCGACTATAAAAGGTAATGGTTATTAAAATTTGATAATAAGTATCATCACTATCATTAGGCCAAAAAAAAATGTTGTGTTGCCCTCCGCGACCTACCGAAATTTTCCAAAAATTTGGATCTGCATTTTTTTTTTTAATTTTTAAATTTTGTACAAAGGTCTTCATTTCATTCAAGTGCATAATCGAGAAATACCACTATCTAAATTAACATTTAGAATGCTTCTTTGGGTATTTTTCATAGCCATATTATGGTTTTGTACGACCTGCCAGTGTGTGATCGTGTGGATAAGATACACACATTACTTTATATTTCGAAGCCAAATAAATCTTTATTTAAACTGATTTATTTTTGTTAAAATTTATTTCAATGTACACTTACTTATTCGTCAAAAATCAACTTTTTCCATTTAAGGGAAACACAACAATTATTTTTTTTGGCCTTATTGTTGGCATTATCATTAATGTTTGTGCCATCATTATTGTTGGCGTCATCATTATTTTTGGCATCATCATTATTGTTGCCATCATTGTTCTTGTTAGCATCATTCTTATTTTGGCATCATTATTGTTATTAATGGCATCATCATTATTGTTATTATTGGCATCATCGTCATTATTATTTTAATCTTAATCATCCTCATTAATTAATTATAGTTTAAAAAGTGACATTTTCAATTATGAAGTATTTTGGGCTCATCTTTAGTAAAAAAAATATTACAAAAAAAAAACAACCTAAAAAACACCTTAGAATTTTGTGATTTTGGGTCACTTGAGATTAGTTAAGTTTCTTTTTGGCCTCACAGCGTCATCATTATCTTCATCAGTGACATTATGGTCACACTTGTCATCAACACATATGCGCTATTTCTACACTAATGAACGACCGCAATTAGTGTCCGTATCTTTGACAAGCTTGTAATGACCATGCATTCATTTATCATTCATTGCTAAGATGCATTATAAGAATGCCAACATGCCATTGCCAAAAAAAATTATCATGCAAATTGCCATCCAGACAAATTGATGGCTGCACAGTCAGTTAATGTACAAAATTCAAAAACAAAAACAACACATGATGTCAATAACAAGCACATAAATGATTTGTCATTTTCATTGTTTCATTCTCTGGAGCTAACTCTACACTAAAAGGCTCTACTTTTCCCATTACTCTATGTCTAGCCTTTTTGCTATATTTATGACTATTTTATTATTTTACATATTATTTTGTCATTTCCACTGAATGCAATAATTTCACAACAAATAATAGCACATCCACCATCATCACTGTGTAAAATCTAAAAGAGAATCTTTGAATAATTCATTAAGCTTTTAATGTAGGATTGATTGTAGAATTCTTAATTTAAAAGCAAGTGAATGAAATAGTATGTCTGTTTTAAATTAAGAATTCTACAATCAATACTAAAAGAGAATATTACATTTGAATTTATATAACATTAAGGGTTATTGTCCATTGGTAACTAAGAAAACCTTGAAAAATTAAACTAAATTTTGTACTGTATTGCTTTTTTAGTAGTTTCAGAGAAGTTATATCAACAAATTAAAAATGAACAATTTTATTAAAAAAACAAGTTACAATTTATCAAAACATTAGTAGTGGCATTTCTTCTAATATCCTATCTAACAACTACATTTTATTGGCTGAGTATCACTTGCCATGTACACTTTGAAAAAAATTATTCAGAACTGCTACGATGAGCAATTCATTTCAATTTATCAAAAAATGTTTGGTACAGTGGCATAAGAATATTTAATTCAAGCAAAAATGAACACTTAAAAAAAAAAAAAAATTACAAATATAAAATTATAATGTGAAAGCAATATAAATTATAAAAATATGATGTATTTCGTTTATCTGAATGCATTAAAATAAACAATATACATCAGAAATAGACAATACAAATAGAAGAGTATTATTAAATTTATAAAATTTTTTTTTTTTCATAGTTAATTTGTAAACCAGCACATCCACCCATTGGCATACACAGATTTGTTGATTGATTGACAGTTAAACTGTACACACTAAAAAAAAAAATAACAGTGGCAAGCATACTGTCTTAAACAAAATGAAACCGATTAAAATAAACACAAAGTGAAGGCAGGGTTTTTTTTTTACTTTTAGCATTTTTGTTGTATTTATATTTAAATGTCAAGACATAATTATGGATACAAATATATATAACATCCCCTTTAAAAAAGAAAATTTGCTAATACTAAAATTATTATTAATATCCAACTGATTTCTATCAAATAAACACTGTTTTAAAGAAGAATTCATGCAGAAACTAAAAATACCAAAAACTAGGAATTTTTCCTACAAACAGCTGGTTTGGTCCGAGCCGCTCAAATATTACAATAATGACAATAGGATTTGATAATAATGTTAGGGTTTGTGATAGACATAGATATAATGATGATAGAGATTGTATAAGATAAAAATAATTAATATTTAATTAAGGAAATTTATCCTCATTTTAATTACGGACACAAGTGAAATGAAATGGTGGGTGGTGGATATTAATAGCTAAATTAAGGCGGCTGTACTATTAGTTCTTTTGACTTGAATGTTATTAGGGAGGCAGGTGTGTATCCATGTGTTGACATGTCACCTGTTCCCATCAAATAAACAGCACTTGGTGAGAATGGTAAATATCTTTCGATGACATTTTACTTAATGTGGGTCTTCAATGTTTGACATTAAAATGTTATATATATTTTTTTGCTTCCAAAATGTAACATCTATGTAAAGAATTAATTTATAACTTTTGTGTTATTATAATGTTCATCAATATGAGATCTGAGGTTGAAGATAGAGCTAATGATGATGAAATTAAAGATGGTGATTGAGATAATGAAGGTAAAGGTGCTAAAATGAGAAAGATGAGTAGATTCCAGGGAAGATGAGGAGATGGAAAAATAGTGAAATAGGAAGATCACAGTGATTGTTAATCAGTGGTGTATGAGGGGATGCATGGGAGCAGGGGTGCATACCCCATGCCCCCCAGTCACCCCCCCCAAAAAAAATCATGCTCTAGTAGTTAAAAATCACCCCAAATCATCTTATTTAGTGAGCTAACGCCTCCCACCTTTCATCAAGCCCCTAACTTCACCTTCATGCCCTAATTTCTAATTCAATATTCCCAGATACGCCACTGTTGGTAATGTTATTAACAATGTTTTGATCATACTGATGATGCACAGTGGCTAAATATACAAATGAACTTGTCAAATTATGTTCAATGATCTTGAATAACAGCTGGTTAGCAATTGAATCCATTTATCTTATTTGTAGTGGTACAAACATCCTAGAAACATTCTAGCCACTCTTTCCAAGAAATTGCCCATAAATTCTATGGGTGATCATAAAGACTAGCTGAGAAATTGGTAAAAACGAGTAGAGATGTACTGTACAGTAATTACTATGCTCATCTTTCAACAACTTCATGATTCTTGTGTTTATTGCACAGTATTTCTTTGGGTGTAAGCCCACCTCAGGCATGAGCCCACTTCCCTCTTTACATCCACTTATCTAGGAGTCTTGAAATGGGCGACAGGAGGGTGGACTAATGGGGATGTGAAGAGAAGTGGGGCCCTCGATGATTAGGTAAGGGGAAGCTAGCTCGCAAAATAAGGTGATTTTAGATTTAGAATTTTAATTACTTGAGCATGATATTTTTTTTTCTTTTTTTGGGGAGTGGGGAGGAGGCCGACTCGTAAGGCATGAGTATACTTTTTGTAAAGGCGTGACCCCTCCCCAACCCTGATACGCCACTGAATTTCACACACTAGCATTTCCCTGTGCAAAAGCCTCGCGTATGATTTAATAAAAATCGGGTGATTTTGACAATTATTCAGAAAAAAATCAAACACTTGTTTTGAAATGGGCATGCAGTTATTGGGAAATTGCCTACTCCTATAATAAATTTCTGTATAGACGAATCCAAGAACTTTTTTGAACATCGCCCTCTTTTGTCGACGCCATTACTGGGGTGGCATTTCCGAAGTCGGAAGATGTCTAAATACACGAAATATACATAAGTTAGATAAACTTTTAGTTTGAAGACTGATGGCTATTCAGCTGCAAAATAAAAAGCTGGATTTCTCAATGGTACTGTGTTTATAACCACACCGAATTAACATTTTAGGAGTAGGCCTAGAAGTAGGACTCCCCAGTAATGGCGTCGACAAATGAGGGCGCCATTCTTCTTGAATTTGTCTATAGGATTAGAACATGCTGTCTGTTTCAAAAATGATCGTCATTCTTTTTGCAAAATTTTGTTACACAACATAAAAAAAAAAGCTTCTTGTCATTGGTAGAACAGGCTCTAGAGACTAGGCAAAATATGATTAAAGTGAGCGAATAAGTAACAGAGAAAGCAAACAGATGGAGGCTGATGTGTCAGATAAAGAAGTAGGTCAGGTGGCAAGCAGGTCGACTGACATTTACAAAGGTCGGCTGAGATCTACTAAATTGAACACCAATGAATTGTGGGTAATAACTGCATGTTAATGATGCACAAGATGTGTTTATAGTAGCTCTCACTCAGAAATATCATAATAAATTCAATAGTTATAATGAAAACTTTTATAGGCCTAGTTGCAATGAATATAATGATGCATCATCACCAAATAAAAACAAATAGATTTGAAATTTTTGTAAATTTAAGTGAATTATTTTTTAATACACATTTTGGCTGTTATATTTTTCAAGGAAGATAATTAAGGTGAAAATTTGATTTGTAATGAATATAGTATATGAATAATATATGATTAATATAATAAACACTGGAAAGTTTAAATTTACAGAAAAATATCAATCAAAGCAGATCTGATGGAATATTAAATTATTTTCATAAATTATATAATATAATGATAATGATCATATATAATGTTAAATTGTTTATTAATTAGCTGAACTAACCCTGTATAAGTTTTAATGTGCTGTTTTTAAAGATAATTTGTAAGACAGTTACCTTTGTTTAGCCTGCGTAATTCTCTCAACCTCGCTCGGATTCTTTTCCTTTCTTCAAATACCGTCTCTACTTCCAACTTTGAAAGACAAATGAAAAGATTCATGCACATGCTACCATGCAAATTAGGTAATTAACATAATTAAATCAGGTGTTCTCACGATCTATTGGTGCTATAGCACTACACAATTTTACATACCTAACAGTTCTCACTAACATCCTGTTAATGTTCCAAATATAAATTATTATCTATTAATTTCACATTTATGTACCAAAATACATTTCTATATATTTTTTTACTAATCTCTCAACAATTACAGTTTTAAGTAATGGTTGCCAGGTATTTCTGCAGAATTCCATCCATTTTCTTAAGTTGCATTCTATGAATTTATCCTTAAATATATCAAATTGAGGGAATAGCAAAGAGATTCCTTTAATAGGGGCTTCTGGTCTATTTATATTCAGCTGTATATGGTTTCTGCTCAGTAATTAGGTTAGTTAGTGAAGCTCCCGTTACTACCTAAGTTTGCAATCTTATCCAGTATACTTTTGCATTGATATTTCAGAACAGGATATGAAAAGAAACTGCCCCGAAAATATGAATTTAAGACTCATCATTCATACTTTCTACTAATCCATATAGACCCTCCATTTACACTTCTCTTCCTTACAGAACTTCCAATGTACTCATTCTGATATAGTCTGTATGCATACCCAGACTTTATAAATGAACACAAATAACACTACTCATTCCACTCCTTATTGAAAATTCTACTTATCATTATAGACATTCCTCATCCTTATTTATAATTATTTTATTCAATCATATATTTACTTATTCTTCTAGGTATTCCACAATAATCCTTATAGACACTATTCCCACTCTACACATCTTCATATAATAATTCTTATAATACTCATATTTATAAACAATCCACTCATTACAGAGAAACTCTCACAGACATCTAATCAAGAAAATTCATTACTTATTTATTTATTTTAAAAATGTTTTATAATTTCCATTTGGTAACAAAATACCAATAAAACATACATCATCATGCAAAATATTACATGCCAAGATCATATTTTCTCAAGATCACATGCTACTTAGCTCACATGATCATATATGAGCACATCACATGAGATCAAATGACCACAAGACTGCAACTCTCACAAGATCTCATGAACATAACAATCACATGATCACATTATCACACCGAACCGATCACATTCATAAGATCACAAAATCAAATTATGATCACAAGGATATTTCTCACCATTTTTTCTAGCTCGTTTGCATCTTCCATGTGCTCTATATCAGGTGCCATGTTGCTATCACTCTTATTGATGCTGTTGTCAAAAGTATTAACTTCAACTATTTCACTTTTTGATGTCAATTCTCTCTGCAATGAAATGGCATATACTTATTACTACAAATATCCAGAATTAACAAGACACAGTAGAAATGTAGAGGTGTGGCTTACAGGCAACAGGCATAAGGAACAAAACAAAACTGTTGTTGTCAGGTCCTTTTAAATTTTATCATTGATGGTATAATGAAGCTTGAATGACAGCTCTGATTACTTGGAAAGCAAGGCTCTTTTGGTAAATTTGTTATCAACAACACCCACTTACAATTTCCTTAAACAAATTTAAGTTACAGTAATGACTTCACAATCAGAACATAAGTTGTCAATTTTAAGATTAGAATAACAATGATTCAACAAATCTCAAGAATATATAAAGTATCACCTCAAGAAAAAAAAACTCCAAATGAACCAATTCATACAGAATATGAGTGTACAAATATGAAAAATGAAAAAGGCAATATTGAAGTCATCTTTTAAGAAAAGTAATTGTATTAATAAAGCCAGGCTCTGAATGAAGAGAACGAATTTTGATATGTAGTACAACTAATTTTTCTAAGACACAAAAAGCATATTTGATAAAACACTCGGTAATGATTAATGAGATACAGATTTTTGAATATCTAAAAACTGGTGGGGAGGGGGGGTGAAGGTGGAAAACAGACTGGTTACACCCCTTTTTTTCTCCCGTTTTTAAATATTCAAATATCTGTCTCTCATTAACCGTTCACCAAGTTGTTTTTTTTATATCAAATTTTGCGTTTTGTGTCTTAACAGTTGTACAACATATACGATTTTTTTTCCTCCGAAGCCTAACTTTAACCACGGTATATGTGACAGTCTAAAGATACGAAAACTTGTATTAAACAACAAAAACCTTGATTTAAAATTCTTTGCATATTTTTTATTCCTGTCTAAATTTTGTGTATGTATTCTTTTAGTTCCTGGTGGTTATGTTTGAATAAATTATTTGAAATACTGTACAGTAATTTTATTTCTTTATTAGAAAATCAAAAATCGAATCCATAAAAATAAATAACAGAAATGAAAACGAAAGATTGAACAACTTACAATGAAATAAAATGTTTAAATCCTATGTCCACAGTTATCAAGGTATTGCAGCATACTCACTCCCTACTAAAATCTGTCACATATTATATAGGATCTCTTATCTGATCAATTAGCCAAGTATTATTCCAAATTCCATGTTTGAGGTGAACATTTTGTAAGGCCCACCATCAAGGTAGCAAAAGGTCAGGTGATCCTTGAATTTTGAGCCCTAGATTTCACCTTTCTATAAACATATCAAACTAAACATTTCAGAACATGTATGTTTTATTGCTTATCATAAGATCTGTCTCTTATACCCATCTAGATGTGTATAAGAGACAGATCTGGTCCCATATCGTACATAAAAACGAAGTTTCACTAGATGGAAAGAAAAACAAATAAAATATACAGTATGTTAAGGGTGGGGAGGGGGGGGGGGTGAAGGTGGAAAACAGACTGGTTACACCCCTTTTTTTCTCCCGTTTTTAAATATTCAAATATCTGTCTCTCATTAACCGTTCACCAAGTTGTTTTTTTTTTTATCAAATTTTGCGTTTTGTGTCTTAACAATTGTACAACATATACGATTTTTTTTCCTCCGAAGCCTAACTTTAACCACGGTATATGTGACAGTCTAAAGATACGAAAACTTGTATTAAACAACAAAAACCTTGATTTAAAATTCTTTGCATATTTTTTATTCCTGTCTAAATTTTGTGTATGTATTCTTTTAGTTCCTGGAGGTTATGTTTGAATAAATTATTTGAAATACTGTATAGTAATTTTATTTGTTTATTAGAAAATCAAAAATCGAATCCATAGATATAAATAACAGAAATGAAAACGAAAGATTGAACAACTTACAATGAAATAAAATGTTTAAATCCTATGTCCACAGTTATCAAGGTATTGCAGCATACTCACTCCCTACTAAAATCTGTCACATATTATATAGGATCCCTTATCTGATCAATTAGCCAAGTATTATTCCAAATTCCATGTTTGAGGTGAACATTTTGTAAGGCCCACCATCAAGGTAGCAAAAGGTCAGGTGATCCTTGAATTTTGAGCCCTAGATTTCACCTTTCTATAAACATATCAAACTAAACATTTCAGAACATGTATGTTTTATTGCTTATCATAAGATAGTATGAAGCACAAGCGGATTTTTTTTTTTTTTTTTTTTTTTTTGGGGGGGGGGGGGGTGGGGTCTCCATTTTGGAATTTTTTTTTTTTTAAATAATTGATCACCCAAACACCTCAGGTTATTTTCAGGCATCTAGAAAACAAAATTATCGTGGGGGAATGCTCCCAGACGGTAGTGTTGTCTCAGTCAGCCCATATTTCGGCCCCCCCACCCCCTCATCTGAATATCTCTGGATCCGCCCCAGTGAAGCAAAGTCTGATAAAATATCAAAATATTGAATCAAAATGTCAAACATATCAGTATATAAATATTAGTAGACTTATATAAATAATATAAAATTTTACAAAGCAAATGTGGAGTGCAGTTGAATAGCTTTGGAGTGGAGTTGAATACGCTTGCCTTCCAATCACAGAGTCCTGGGTTCAAATCCGTTCAAATCCCAGGATTTTTTCTCATCACAAAACAACTCCACTCCGTATTACAATTACACAAGTTTGAGTAGAGCATCAAGTGATATATATTTGTCATGTGAATGGATTGCCACCTATCTAATAGAACAGTGATTAAGTTCCTATTGGTAATACTTGGCCATGTGCCTCAAAGAAATAAAATTGTAAAAAATATTAGGAAGCCATAGTAGAATGAATAAGTGATGGCAGTAGTGGGAACTGAGGGAAGAGCACCTGCTGGGGAGGAAAATATTCAATGTAATTTTTACAGACTATAATTACATTTAACTAAGCATTTCAAATCCCTGATGCTGTCAGAGGTTTCGACCCGGACCTCCTCCTGAGGGGCTTTGAACGGCCCTACCCACATCCACTTGGCCCCCTTCTCCCATTTCCAGGAAATTTCTGACCCAACAACTGGAATGAACAACCAATTAGAACTTATAAACAGGCCTAGAAAAAAAAAAAATTTTTGCCTCTGTCTTGATAAAATACCTCTAGCACCAAATGTTATCTGTGCACTATATTGCTCAATAGTTCATTTTTAAAAATCCCCCCCCCAAAAGTTAATGATGCCTCCAACTGCCGTTTGCACTTTTTCAAGCCCTGCTATTGAAGGCAGATCTTGAGTTGTCCCTTTAAATCTGGTCATAAAATCAAATAAACACTGCGCCTTTCCTCATAATTAAAGTTGAAGTGATTTTTCTGCCAAAATCAATTTCAATAAACTCTACAGCAAATGATAAAACAGGCAGTAAGACCTTCCTACTCCTACTCACTCATAAATTACTAATCAAAAACTTTTCTTCATGGACAAGGAGGTCATTAACTTGGTAGATAACAGATAGTTAAAATCTTATATTAATGGGCCCACCAAACTGGTGCCAAGAAAATTAATTCCACTACAAAACTGTAAATATTAAATTAACATTTACAAAGTTGTAAGCATAAAGAAAAAGGAGAAAACATTCATGAGATAGAATTTCTGTGCAAAGTCAATAAAACTTTGAAAATATCTGATTTCATTTTGTACAGAACTATCTTTTGAAACTATTTAAACTAAATATTTGTCGTTTTATTTCTTAAGTGTACCATTTTGCTATTATTACAATATCTATATTAAATAAAATATCCATTAACGTTTTCTAAGACTAAATTAATCTCCGATTGTCAACTTGAGAAGGTATCATGCAATGCTAATAAATTACTTGGCAGTTAACTAAGTATTTCTCATCAAAGGGCATTGACGTCACAAAGATAACAAAGTCCCTGTTCTAAGCAAAACATTACAATGCGAGTAAATAGCAGTTTACAGTCAAATTAGTGAATGTTCACACCAACTTTTGCCCTTTTGAAAGTAGGTAGAAAAAAGATAGGAAGAAGTGGTATTTTGGAGTTGGCAGCATGATGGATGAAGAACTGATTATTAATTTTCTTCCTTTGAATTGATTTAACTGTCTTCCCAATGCACACAAAACATTATAACATTCACAAACCTTTTGAATGTTGTGGTCAGGTTAAGTTAGAATTTATGAAATTTTGTGAGCAGTTCTTTTCCTTCTGTTTCAAACAGAAAGAAAAGAACTGCCCACCAGTGTCGCGACACAATGTTTTAGCCAATGATTCTTCTTTATCTTTTAATTTTAAACGTGTATGTGATTTATTTTTGGATCAACATGGCCAACTTTTAAACAGAATACATCTTTATTTAGTTATGTTCAACAATTTTTAACAAAATCTAAAAGATTTGCAGGTTACGTTATGTATTTTATTATATATATTGTTGATAATTTTTATTATATATTTTATTTAATTTTCTTGTTGCGATATTTTTTTTAGAAACTTCTACACCAACACACTGCAGATAAATATGTTTGGAGGCTTTTCGATGGTAAAGCAGTTCCTTGTGAGGAGCCTCCGTGTAAAATATTGAATAAAAAAAAGAAAAGAAAAAAGAATGACAGAAATACTGTATTAAAAGCACCCAGAAATTTTCATAAAATAGACAAATAAAAAACAGCAGAAATAAATTTTTTTTTTTTTGTAATTTTGTATTTTAATTTGAACCAATCTGAATACCAATTGCTAGCCTTGAGCATTCCATCCTAAATTAAGACAAAGTTGATATAAATACAATAAATAATAAATCTGTTTTTGTTTGACTCCTTTTTAATAATGCTATGCTAGTTCCAATTACTGTATTGTACATATTCCTACTCGATTGCATAGCTAACATTTCATTTAAAGGTCTAAGTGTACCCGGGCTGTTTCCTTCACATACCTCAAATAACTTGACAACACTAGACTAACAAGCACCACTGGAGATATACAAGTAACGTAATCGCTGTCTCTGTTCAACCCCATGCCACCAATAATACACAAGTAGGCATCATTTGAGATGCCTGCTATAAAGGAAATGTGATCTTCTATTATAATCATCTCTCCATTCCCCCAATAACCCCATCTCATCAATAAAACTGTACCAACTCATTGGAGATTCTATTTCAAGACCTATACAGTGCAAAGAAAAGACTTTAAATTTTGTATGCTGTACCTTGTCAGCCTAACTCATATTTCAGTTCCACTAAGCTAATTATTGATGATTTTAAGGCAGCTTTAAAAACTCACCTTTTTAACTTGTATTTTTCTTAATTTTTTTCCCCCGAATTTTATTTTTACTGTTAAGCGCATTGAGGCTTTAGCATAATGCGCTATATAAGCCAAAATTATTATTATTATTATTATTATTAAAAAAATATCTGATAAATAATATTTTTCACTGTTAATAAAGAAGTTTTTATTGTGATTTATTTAATTTAATATTACACTAACATTTACATTTATAATTTGCTTCACAACTTGAGTAAAATTGATGTTGTGGTTATAGAGTTAAGAGATATTGTATCAAATTTTGGAAATTATTTATTAGGATTTAAATAATTCAGTATGATTACCATTAATTGCTAACTTAATTTAATAATTAACATAATCAAATCATGAACACTTGGTGCATTGTTAGGATGGTTACTTAAGCTACACAATAACCAGGCATTTCAACCAATAATTAACGGGTTAATTAGGAGCTAATTATAGGTCCATTAATCATGAACTGGGTAAGTTATATTAATCATCTTCCTAGGCGTTGTACTTCTCTGCATCACCGTGTAGATATTTATCTCCAACACTGATCTGAACCATTATGAATCAGACTTTAATTAATTTAATTAGTTAAATTAATTGATTTCTTAATGTACTATGTTAATCGTATCCTCCTTGTCAGAAAAATTGGAGAATAAAAGTACAAACTTGTTTACTGATGGATGTATTTTAAGTATGAAGCAAAAATAAAAAAGAAATATTTTTTTCTGTTTTATTCAATTTAACTACAGAATGTGATTGCTCAAAATGAGATGTCCACCTATGCAAATACACCTTTGGTTTTGTAATAATAATAATAACTGAGCACAGGGGAACATACCTTTGTATTTAAACCCGTATTTTTTTTTACCCTCACTCAATCTATCCTATTACATTAACAATGTCAGAAAGTCTTTACTGCAATGTTTCCAAGTGTATCAAACATGTACGAGACTGGAAAAGGATACATGTTAAGAATGTCAGATGAGGATGAAAGTTATATGAGAATGCCTACTATACCTTAAAGAGAAATTTCCATCAATTGGAATTTTGTGCAACCCTCCCATGGCAGAGGATTTTCATTAATTGTGCTTGCCTGAAGGGATGTTATCACTGTCCGTGAGGTCCTTGTGCACCTACTACAATGGCATGAGTTGCCGCTGTAATCCTATTAAGTGGTTCATAGACATGACCATGGAGGTATAGACAACTTGTAAGATATGCTACAGAAAGTTGGGCTAGTATCACTTTATGTTGGGTAATGTCTATCACAATAAGACAAATGACAATATCGACAACAATGGCAATTATGGCAATATATACATCATACTCATTAGCCATTGTCTACCCACTGTATCCTCTCCCAAGATGATACCATAAGCGTTTAATTTTGTGTTTTCACTATTATAAAACAAACACTGAAAAAATATTGACAATATGCCAATACTGGAATGAAAATATAACATGACTATATTGACAATTATTGCAATATTGACATCATCCTAGTTATCCAATTGTCAAGCTACCATTGCCTCTATAAGATGATGATGTCTAATTTGTACTCTTGTAAAACATACACCAGAAATATTGAAAAAAATATTGACAATGTGACAATATTCATGATGGAAATATGACAATATGACAACACTGATAATATAAAAATATTGATGATATGACATCATCATTAGCCATTGTCACCCATAGCATGTGAGTGATGCTTCTCAAAGATGATCCCATAAGTGTATAATTTATGCTTTTGATATGACAAACATTGACACTATTGACAAATATTGACAATATGACCATATCAACCATGAAATAATGACAATTTGACAAGTGTTCATGGTTATCAATGACAATATTGACAACAATATTGAAAATATGACAATATTGACAATAATACTAACATTGTGACAATATTGATAAAAGATTTTGACAAGATAAAACAATCATCTGTTGGTTCAATCACAGATTGACAATTTATGGTATTTTGACATTCAAAAAATTAATTTATAAAATTAATAGTTTATATATCAAATATTAAATTAATAATTTTCAGGATTATTACTTTTCACCATGTTATTCAGTTTTTTAAGTTATACATTTTTTTAAATAGATGCTTTATAATAGTACTTTGTTTAATCATTCCCCAGACTAACATGGTTCATATAGTACTTAAAGATATATAATTCTTCGAACAACAAACATTAACTTTAGTTAAGCCAAAAAACCATGGATTTGAAAGCCAAGAAGCACTAAGCTCCATTATTTTATGTTGTAATCCATTTATAATTGAACTTACAGTAATACCAACATTATAAAGGCACGAACACTCAACTGGAACACAGGATGAAAATGAGTTGGAAAAAAAAATCCTTGAAAAGCTTCATCAGGATATCACGATAATAATTATTTAATATATTTACTATATTGTTTATTTACACAAAAACCACCTAACGCAAATAATATGAATATACGCCCAGGTGGTGGAGCAAGGAGTGGTTGATAATCCCCAATCATAGCACAGCGGAGGCTACTGTACAGATCACCTAAATAGGTCAGTTATCTGATTCAATTAAACTAAATACACTGAAAACCCAGAGCCTTGTATAACAGGTACAACCCATAGATAATACCTAGCATCTCTGCTGGTCGTTGACATTCGTGGAATTCTGCATATCCACCATGTGTGTACTTTTAGCAACAATAAGACATTCTTCAATAAGTTCTTTCCTATACTTTACAAGATTTATAACACAGAATTAATAATAGAGGTAAAGATTTCAACAAGAATAAATATTTGAAACATTCCTTAATTAATGAGAATATAATGTGTATTTTATACCCTAAAAAATTACGAAAAATCTTTTCAACCAAGAAAAAGGGGAAAATCGATAAAGATTAAAAAGAGTGATCAATATTAAAGGTGGTTATCTTCTGTGGTAATATCCAGACAATATCACACCAAAAAATTCAATTGACATTAAATTGTGCCAATGAATCAAATAATTAAGTTCCAATGAGAAATATAATATATATATTAGGAAAATTACGGAAAATTTTTCACACCCATTAAACAACAATTATATTGTTGACTGTTCGTTGAAACGCAAGACAACAGTGCAGGAACTCCTTTGTTCATAATTCAACTAATGTCTTCAACTTAACACTCCAGAGATAGTGTTTATATTGTATTATAGTCTTTCATGTATTTTATTTTTTAAGTGCAAGTAATTCCTTGTGTTTTATATTTTTATACTGTATTATATATGTACTATAGTTCAACATCAAGGAAACCAAATTTCATGTACACCTTTCTTCTGTGGTCATGACAAAAAATTAATCTGAAGCCAAATAAAATTAATTGCTGGTTTCAATTTTCAAAATTTTGAAGCCTCATGAAAAAATTTACTATTTGCTATTTTAAAAAAACATTCATTTTTCTCATGGACAATAAAAATAATGATATCTGAAAGAATGATGTCAAGCCTAAGAGGCAGGAACATAAATGGCAGAAAAAGATTACAAAGATGCATTTTAATTCTTAAAAAAAAAAAAAAAATATTTTTACTATTTACCAGCCTGTTTACCATTAGTATATAGGATAATAAATAGCAAATACCCTCACCAAAAAAATAATCTAAAATCCTAGACGTCAATCTAATTAATTTTATTTGGCCTTATCTTATGTTACTATTTTTATAGATGACCAAGAGCTAAAATATTCAATTCCAGAATGATATATATTTGAACTCTACAACTAAATCTCTTTGTGTTTTCCAAATAAGATTATAAATGGGCACAGAACATCATTTCCATTATATGTAACCTAAACCTTACTCATCAAGAACAGCTCTACCAGCTGGAATTTTATGGAGAATGGTGAATTTTATGAAGTTGCAACCCAGGAATCTAATTGACAAATAGATAGGAGGTTAAGCCTGCCACTGAGATACTTGCTCAAATTGGACAGAAATTTACATATTGGAACTCAGGCGGTGCTAATAAGGCAAAAATGTTCAGCCCAATTGCTGCTAAAAACTCAATACTGAGAGTGGACAAAGAACTTGACAAAGTGTATTCAGATGTGATTATGTAATTATTATTAAAATCATTAAAAAAATAATAAAAAGGATAAAAAGTAAAATAATTACAACATATGAAGTACATTCAGACTAAACAAATGAGAAGGCTGGTTTTAAACTTGAAGAAAAAAAAAAAAAGATGGGATGCAGACTCAAAAGTTTAGAGCTGCAACCATGAACAAACGCTGACCATTAGATCCTAGCTTTGAAAAGTTATCGTATCATATCATTTATTGCATCGATAAAAACATACAGAATACAACGACAAACGTGGAGACAAGATAGAAATACAAGCACTTAAAGAAAATTTAAAACAAGTTTACTGTCATGGCGCTCTCCCAATTAAATGTGACTTTTAAAAATAAATTAAAGCAAATTTGCTGTTAACACTGTTAAATTATATATAAATCATCAAAGAAAGGTAAAGTAAATACAGTGTTTATTCGAACACTGTATTTACCTTTCTTTGATGATTCATATAGATGGTAGAACATTTTTAATGTTATAAAATAATAGATGACCCCTAATAAATTATCAATTATAATTAACTATCAAAATAATTTAAAAATAATACCCCTTGGTATAGTTATAATCTTGCATTAGTTTATTTACCCTTAGTCGATGACAGTTTGTTTTGAAACTGCAGCTTGCGTCATGTTTGTTCGATATAGTGATTACATACCACAAAGTCTATAGTCAATCATGCAACACTCGATGTGATTGAGAAATAACAGTAGAGAATGTCAATCAAGGGACTGGAAGATGGAAACTTTAGCCGATACCATGCAATTCCCTGACGCAATCACAGCTGCAATTTCATCCTTACAATACAAATTTGAAACTTTTTTTTATTATCCTAAAGGTAACTAACCAAATTTTTTTAGTGATATACGAAACTGATCAGTTAATATATTGATTTTTAAAATTGTTTTATACAAAATTACAGTTTTGTTTAATTATCTTCTTTAAATGAGACACCACAGATCCCTGGGGATAAGCCCACGCCCTACAATTGGCCCAGTTTGTGTTAAAGGGGGATGGAATTATACCAGAACCATGGTCTGCTAAAGGAATGTACCCCCACATCACCAGGTATAAGTCACCTGGTCAGCCTTGCATTCACCTGTAACTAACCAATTACCAAAAAATATTCAGAAAATGATTGATTGCATATAAACCTTGGGCTGGAAAAAAAATATATACCAAGAATGTTGCGATACTGTATAGTAGAGTGGACATATATGTTCACACAAAAACACACACAGACCATGGAAACAAAATATTTCTTAAGAAATAGTATATATATACCTATGGGCCTTTATACAGAAATTTGTGTGAATGTTATTGTTTATATATAGGACAAATAACAATAAACTCAAGATTACTTTGAGTAAGTTAAAATATTATCAGTTAAAAAATTTCTTACATACAAGTAAAAATATAAATTGGGACTCGCAACAAAGAAAACGTTTTATCAATATCAAATAAGTACTATACAATATGTACCTATGTGTGCTTTTCTTTCATCATGTATGTAATACTGATATAGAAAGATACACAAGTAGTATTTCAGTGTTTTGAAATAACATATATACTAGCAACTTTTTTTTCTTATTTTTAATGTTTTTATTGTGTATTTTTGTTACCATTCCTAATGAAACCAATTTTCTTTTGATTAGTGTAATGTAAATATGTGTACTTTAATTTCATTTATATAACTATTGTTTATACTTACATAACATGTAAGCTAATTAATTAATTAATTAATTAATTTGCTGTTACTTTTGTATTTTATTTCATTATCATAAAAATTGGTATATTTGTACAAATACTTAATAATTCTATGTGAAAATGGCCTTCTGAAAAACACAAATTTGTGATTCATTTTTTCCCTGTTTAAAAATTAGTTTCTTATTATTATTCTACCAAATATCAGCAAGACAAAAAGGCTATGAAGTTTCGTCAAAGGCAGGCATCTTCAAATTTAAAATAGCAAAAGAATCCAATTTGTAAACAGAAACCTAACCAATAACAATGCAAATATTGTTTTTAAAGAAAAGAACCTTACAAGATCAAAACCTTAAGCTACATGACTAAGTAACAATTGCAGTGTACGTGCAAATATATACGACATACAAACAAAGCTAATTTTTTCACAAAAAAAAAACATGTCAACATTTATATTGCTTAAATTACACTGTAATAAATTCAGAAACCCTTCAACCTATAAGACTATGGAAGTTTAATAAACTGATGACTATCTCTTTTTGGTTACAAACATCTTTTACTGTACATGGCAACCAAAAAGCCTAGGGCTGTTTAATTCAAACTTTTTCCTCAAATCCTGCCAGATCTTTTGCATCAGTACTAACAAATGTTGACATTTAATCTCAATTTAGGGTTAGGGTTCAGTAATTTTGCAATTTATTTCCTAGAATTTACGTTTGGGGTATTCATTTTTTATTCTTAAAGAGAAGGATAATTTTAATAAAAAATGAAATAAATTTGAATAAAAATTTCATCTTTAATAAATTACCAAATAATAACTCAAATTTAAACTAACATTTTAACATACCCCGTTTCTTTTTTCAGCAAACAAATTCAGCTTATATTGTTTCCCATTTATTTTCATTTAACTTTTCCAAATGCTGATTAAAGAAGTATCTATTTTAATTATTGCAAAATTAAGATGTTAAAAACTTAAATTTAAATACATATATCAAAAGTGAAAACAAATTTATTTTTTTTACTAAAAAAAACTAAACAGAGTAAAAATACACTTTAGAATTAAACAATTAAAAGCAGTTTAGAAAACAGTTTTAACAAAATTAATGAAAATCTTAGCTTACGAAGAATGCAGAGAGCAGCCGTCGTTTGCAGCCAAGTTATGATGTGTATACAGTAACTCCCTCAGGAGAGGTCAGCAGAAACTCAGTGTCTAGGCTTGAACTAAACCCAGCATTTGTATCTGTACATCATGACAGACTGGCAACTATGCCCTGTATACAGTGTCAATGTTGGTAGCATCCACAGAATGATAAGTAGGCTAGCAACTGTGATGCAACTCCATATAAGGAGCTACCATATGCAACTAGTCTACTAAACCAGACTCTCGGTGGTAGTTAATCTCAAAGTCTGGATTCATAACTAAGAAACTTTTACCAAAAATATAGTAATGTACATGGATGGCTTTGCTCAAAAATAAATTACTTAATTATTAATACTTTGGTAATTTGCAAGTAAACAATTGGAATGAATAAAAAACAATTAACATGTATAATACTGCTGAATATTTTGTATTGTTAAGAAAATAAAACAATAAGGGAGATTATTTTTATGTGTACATATTGAATGATAAAATCAATTGAACTTTGCCACCTTAGAAAACATGTGCTCAAAATGCTCAGAGATATACTGTCCGTGTAGAGTTACAATTATTTTAATTGCGTATTTGTATATTTAAGTATTAAAGCTAATATATCTCAATTAGAATGAGAAAATACACATAATTTATATAGCCCCAGGTTCTTGGCACGTGGGCCAAATTTGGCCTGTGAAGCAAATTATTCTGGCCCGTTAGAGAAAATATAATTATAAAAAAATATATTTAAAGAAACTAAAAGTTAAAAAACCATTCAATGAATATTTTTTTTTTAAGAAAGTGAAGGCCAAAACACAACACTGGGCCAATGTGAAGTAGGGGTGATCCCACCCAGAAGTTAAATCTGTTACCAACAAAATCGACAAACGCCAAAAATTCTTTGCCAAAAACGAACTTTGCATGACTGATAAAAAAATAATAAATGCGTTTTTGTTATAATTATGCCTGCAACTTCATTTTTGCCTTGGAAAATACTAATACAGGATTAGTTCTACGAGGGAGTTGGATGCCTGAGCAGGTAACTATAATAAGCAAGGGGGCGTAAACTTGGAGGTCCTCCGTGAGAAGCTACATAAGAATCAAGGTTAATATATAGAAAAAAAATATCTAATTTTACTTTGTGGATAAAACCCCAATTCAGGAAACTTGCACAAAGAAAAGAAGACATGACAAACAAGTTCTATTACCAGTCACCGACAACCAGTCACTGACAACATTAAATGTCCGGTGACCCTGCAAAATATCTTGGTGACTCTGACTTGGCTCGCGACCGACAGTTTGAATACCAGGGCCTAACAACATGTTATAATTATGCCTGCAACTTCATTTTTGCCTTGGAAAATACTCCTACAGGATTAGTCCTACGAGGGAGTTGGATGCCTGAGCAGGTGACTATAATAAGCATGGGCGTAAACTTGGAAATCATCCGTGAGAAGCTACATAAGAATCAAGGTTAATATGATACAAAAAAAATATCTAATTTTACTTTGTGGATAAAACCCCAATTCAGGAAGCATGCACAGATGGCGCATGGGTAAAATCTGCTTTTTAATTCTAAGCAATTTTTAAGCTAAATCTGACTTGAGCAAAAAAATGGACTTAGACGAATGTAAGCTGATTTCTAGTTTGATAAATCCTGCCCCAGGGCCTAACAATATCGAAATGAATGGGTTTCAGAAATCCATTAAATTCGGCCTCAAAATGCTACTGAACACATTCAATTTAAGGCTCGCAACTGCTTAGGCATAGCTACTAACCACCACTGGTACTAGGCCTCTGTCTGCCTGTATTACGTGTATTGCGAGCATGTAGCTTAACATTTTTAGAATAAAAATATGATGTTAATCTTTTACATAATACTGTAACTTTTAAAATGTGATTGAATGAATGAAAAAGAATACACAAAGAAGCAACACTGTTTCCAAGAAATCTTTATATTAAAGGATATCAGTTCTGTAGGCCTTGCTATTTAATTTTTGTGATTATCATTTTATCGCGAAAATCGCAAAAAATTAGGGGCGAGCGAAAAAGGGGCTGTACAAAAAAAAATGCATATATAGCCCTGGTTCCTAATAGGCAGCTGACGGGGCAAATTTTGCCCGCGGCGAAAACACAACACTGGGCCAATGTGAAGTAGGGGTGATCCCACCCAAAGTTTTTGTTACACCTGTAACTTCATTTTTGCCTTGAAAATATACTCCTACAGGATTAGTCCTACCAGGGCCTTTCAGAAATCCACTAAATTCAGCCTCAAAATGCTTTTCTATCGGTGCTTCTCGGCCTCTGGACCCAGCCGGGGCCCTAAACAGCCTCAGCCTAAGACTCGCAAGTGCAATTTTGTTGTGATTTTACACAAGCAAAAAATAAAATATCATCAATAAGCAACAAACAGTGAACAAATGAAGTGTCTTTAATTCTTCTTTTATAAAAATATTATATCAATCTTTTAGTGCAGAAATTGTAATGAATTTATTGTCCTAATATTGTGCTGTATTACAATTTAAAATAGAACAGGGGGCTTGAGCCACAACACAATGATATTACGTTAGGTCCACAAATACAACAAGTTGCTTGAAATAATTTGGCCCTTTAAATAAATTAAGAACCAGGGTTATACAGTACATAATAATTTTCGAAAAAGAAGTAAATCTTCCCAAGCCATGGGGCTCATAGGGCTGGAAGAATCCCCAGTTTCTATAAGTGTGTGGACCTGGGTGGAATGCTAGTCCACCGCAGGTTACTCCCAGGGTTTGCTGGTATCCATTGATAAAGCTGGGTCGGCTGAAGCAATGTAGATTAAGTACCTTGTTCAAGGACAAGCGAAATGCACAACAAAGTATTGAAACTTGACCTCGAGGTCAGGAAACCAAACTATTTCCACGGCGCCAAACCGTATATACTGTTATATTCTAAGTAATAGACGTAAATTGACTGGACTCGATTTAAGGAAATTTTTGTAATATACCTGAATTTTTTTACCTGTAAAAAATTGGAGGTTAGTGACTAACGGACAAAATTCAAAATAACAATTCAATATTTCAATTAAAGTTTGTGGAGGGGTTTTTCACTTGCCTGGAATTTCTTGAAAACTATTTATTTTCATTATTTCAATTGTTATCTTTGATATGATTATTATTACTATTATCAATACTATTATTGTAATTAAGTAATAATTGTGTTGCTATTTATTCCCCTCCTACAACTAAAATCTGTTTTCACAAGCATTATCATAATGATACAAATTATGATACTAATCGCAATGGTGACATGTGATTGTCTTTCATTTTTCAGTAATCTTTAAAACTAATCGTAAACCTGACCCTTAACTTAAATATGAATTTCATTAAGAAATACTTCCTCTTACTTTTTGTAGCTCAGTGATGTCCAGTTCCAGAGAGATCTCCACTGGATTCCCATTTTGGTCCGTACTGTTGCTAATAGAGAGTATAGAGGTTGTACTTTCCTTTCTCACACAAGACTCACATTCTGACATGAGGGAGTTGTCTTTGATGGGTTGCAGGTATGAGGGTCGTTCCCTGGTTACCGACAATGTTGGTTCAATTGTCACCATTTGAGCTGGTGTTTTTGGAAGATTCTCACTGTTAAGATTAATTGTCAGTTGTGATTTTCTCTTACTGATAAATGATTCAGTATCCGTTATATTTTGTTTGGTATCTTTCTTGATTGATGACTGGATTGGTTGGTACCGCTCCAGTACATTCCCTTTTTTGGGGGTATCTGACAAAACTAAACCAGTTGTTGATGTTGGCGAGGATTCATTTTTGTTCTTGAAGACTAATGTGGAAGGACTGTTTGCTTGGTTTTTGGATTGGATGAAACTAGGAACTTTATTCTCTCTCTTGATTGGTAACATAGCTGGAGAATAACTTTTCTTTGGAGTTGAGGCTTCTGAGCTGAACTTAGCAGCTACACCACTTACTTTGCCTGCCATTCCTAAAGAAACAAAACAAGTACATTAACATCAAGAAAACATGTTTAAAAAGCATTCTTGAATAAGAATTGACCAACATATCTATTGAAACTTTTTTTTGGATAAAATAGAGGGTGCTAAACAACTAAAAACAATAGTACATCCTTTTGATACATTGGCCAATAATGTTTCTTCACACCTTCAGACTTAGAGGGCGCCAAACTAAGTAACAAACACACACAAATACCTACCTTTTATGATTTTTTCATCTCTTTTTGAAGTTACTTTGTGTGGAGTTGTCTCCAGAGCACCAAATTGAAACTTGTTCCGCATACTTATGACCTTATTACTAGGAGAGGAAATGCTTCCTGAGCGTGATGAATGTGGTGATGCTGATGTCGGCGTGGAAGCCAGAGATCCTGCTATTGATGAAGTTCTAGAGCTGCTGGGTGATTCAGATAGAGTCTTTGTGTCATTGAGAAATAAACTTTTCTTAGACAGCATTTTTTTCTTTGGCTCTGTGACTGCTTTAACTTCACTGGCTTTGCAAGAATCCTCTTGATCACTATTGTTTCTGGAGGTTCTATTTTTATGTGGTACATTAATTCCAGAGTCACATCTCAACTCTGATTTTGGTAAACTTTTTGTTGAATCTTCTTTTCCAACTGGTAAATCTATAGCACCCTTTGTAATGTCAGAGGATGTAGTTACAAAGCTTCCACTGGCAATATCCGATGTGATTCCTTGTTCTTTTGCTGTGGAACATTGATCATCAACATAAACTGGCAAAGACTCTAAGTTATCAGCAATGCGTTCAAAATCAAGAGAGACAAGTGATAAGTCAATGGGACCATCTTGAAATGTCTTGTCCTTTGATGTGTTCACAGGTATCTGGACACTAGTCGTAGCTGATGATTCCACCTCACAATCATCATTGTCAACTGGTTGCTCAACAACATTTCTGACAATATCATCATCTTTTGATAAGTGTGCGTGCATGTTTTTACATGGTTCTATGAAGACTTGGTCAACATCATGTTTTTTAATGCTATCTGGATCTGTTAATATTCTGTCTTTATATGCCACTGACAACTGACTTGGTTCAATATCAAACATATCACTGTCTTGCTCTTTTGGGTCTTTGATTGGTAATTGTGTCACCTCTTCAGTTGGTACTGTTAACTTCTCCTCATCTCCATTATCATTTTCTTCCTCTTCATCATCTCCCTCCACATCTTCTTCCTTTTCATCTTCTTCAGTGCCATCTTCAACAGAGTAATCTCTATGATTTTCATCTTCTGTATAAAAAAGAAGTCAGCAAAATAAGAAATATATTCAAAAAATTACCTTTTCTGTTTCATTTCATATTTGATAGGATTTATTAGACACATAACCATTTCAGACAAATCTGCTCAAAGCACATTTTCTACTGTGGTGAAGAAAGGAAAACACAGATAAAGTGTCCTTGCCCAAAACAGAAACTACATGATCAGCATCTGTCTGAAACTTCTTTCAAAACCAAAAACCTCACTGCTGTGCCACAAAGCCTCCATTGCAGACTCTACCTGACCAGTGGTTTGCATCAGACTTTCCTCAACATGTCTCCCCAATGGCTGGGCTTGGTGTTTCCCCTGAATGCTAACTATGAATTATGTGGTATGCAATTTCATTACACTGTTAACATGTCACAGATAATCAGCAATGTAGTTAAACATTTTTATGATTGAACATTTTTTAAATGTGCCTAAGAAACTGCCAATACCAGAGGTGAAAATGTTGAGTTGAGTTCTTGAGATTATTGTATTGTAAACATCATTTCTGTGTGAGAATTACTAACCTGTTATCAGAGACTGTGTTAATGATGGTAGCCCTTTTTGTAGCAAGGTTGTCATGCCTTCTACGGCCTTCTCAAAAGCAGCAAATTGCTTTGGGTACACAGCTGTCTGCTTCTCTTCCTCATCTTTGTCATCATCACCTATACAAAATCAAACATATTTTAAACCTCAACTTTACTTTCTTTACTTTTTTAAGTTTCAAGTTTAAAACTTAGGCATTAATGTAATGTGCCACCTCAAATATCACATACCAATAATTGGTGTCAGGTTCTACCTGCTACTATTAACCATTAAACCAGTACTAAATGTTCATGGTCGGATGGTAGGCGACTAAACCGGCTCAGCAATCTGAGGCAACTCTGGTGAGGAGGGTGTGTGGACCCCCAACAGCTGATTAAAAATAAGACCTGTTAAAGCACGGATAAGTTCATGGAGGAACCAACTGGCATCCTCCCTTTTCCCTAGGGTGATGGGTTGGTGGTATGCCAAGACAGCCTCACTGCAAAAACAAACGTTCCAATAGTGAAATGATGACACAAAAAAAAAAAACGAGGGCAGCAACCAGACCAACGTTGCTGTGGGCCACACCTGCCTATGACAAAAGGAAGCTGCAAGTCCAAGACCTGTTGTTCCTTATGACGGTCCAGTGTCATCATGGCGTAGAAGTCAGTAACCCTTTGCAAGAGGAAAAATTTTGACTTACATAAGTGATCAGAATAACTTGATTAGCTGCTTCGTAGATTTATGCCTACATTAGATTTTAAAATTTTGGGGTATCCATGCTGTCCTTAGAATTTGAACAATCCTAACCTGGGATGCACATTTCGGGTATACCAGCTCTCTCCGTCCGATATGAACAATTGTACTTTGGATGCATAATTTGGGGTTGGGCTTTGGCCTTAGGAATTGAATAAGGCTACCCCAGTAATTTCTTCTATTTGTTAAACCAATTTTTACATTGTACTATGTAGATTTTCAATTTGTCTTACCAAATGCCTTATCTTGAGGTACTTCAAACTCAATCTGAATTGTCTGACAACCTTCAATTTTCCCTTCATCGAGTTCACCCTCTGACTCCAGGATTTGTTCTCCATCTGCAGTTACCTCATCTTGCGGAGTTACCATGGCAACTTCTTCATCTCTCTTAGACTCAATGTACTCTTGCTCTTCTTAAAAATTAGAAATAAAATGATAATGTACAAAATATACTATACTGTATATATAAAACTTGCTCTTATATAACATGCACCACCAATCTTATCTTGAGTAACACAACATAATAATAACATTTCACTAGTTTACAGCTAGCTTAATCAGGTGAGCTACAGATAGGACTAAGTTTTCAGTCAATCTAGTTTTTGTTCAATTTGTTGTGCCTAGAAGGCTTAATTACAGTGGTTTATGGCTAACGTTAACCATATTTTGACTGGTAAAATTTTAGATAAAATCCATTTTAAGGAGTCACAACAATCAATTAATGCTTGGAAGTACCACTGTTAAAAATACAATTGATTCAGGCTTCTTATGAAATAAAAACCTTTTGCAAAAAAAAAAAGAAAAAAAAAAGAAAAAAGAAAGAAATGCAATTCTGTAAATAATTTACATTTACTTCCTGTTATACAAACATCACCCGTGTATCTGTTTCTTTTTGGGAAATAAAATTATGTTAACATTTAAATCAAGATATCATTGTAAAAAGCCTTGTGTCATTTCTTGTCTACATGAAAGTCTATGAAATGTACATGTATGAGCAATAAGAGTCACAAAGTAGCCAAATTATGCAACAAAGAATCAAGACTTGCACATCATCCCAACTTATGCCAAACATATACCTGCATGTGCTTACCTCTTAGGCGGCGTCGCAGATGCCTTATGGCAATACGTATACGTCGTCGTTCATCCAAATCCCCACAATCATCAAGCTTTTGAATAAAAAAGTCACTTGAAAAGTTTTGTTTAAAGCAATATAAAAAATAATGAACTGTTTATTAACTGATGCGGTTGAAATCCCACGCAAGGTATTTTTCTATTTGCAAAATAATTTGTTTATGGGCATACAGTATGTATATGAGAGTATAATACATACTCCAAGTATCGAAATGCACGCCATCGTGTATTTGGAGTATGTGTTATACTATCTTATCTGAGATTAATCACTGGACTTTTCGGTTTCAGTATATATATAATGTTATGATTTTATACCTTTTTCATCTCACATATAACAAATTCACCCAACCTTACAGAAAGGATATAAAACTTAGTGTCATATGTAAAGCGACACAGGACGACAGCAGTATTATTTAATTGATGCTCGTTCTAAGCATGTTGCTGGCAAGCTTTATTTTAATATTTAGTAAAATATAAATAATAATGAAGCTGAAGTAGGGAAGATTTTTTTGGCATATGCAGAATGAAAGAAACAAGAGAGACCACTTACCAATCTCTGCAGTTGATTGATGTCTGTGATGTCGTCAATGTTCTCAATAATATCAGGTTCTTTCGAAGTTTGCATGTCATCCTGGTTACTGGCATCATGACTGTTGACTGCCTCGTCATCCTCAAATTGTCCAGAATCTGGGACCTCAAATGCAATTTGAATCGTTGTCAGTTCCTAAATATTGAGAAGAGATTTAAAATAAAAGTGAAACATTGGTAAATGTTAACAAAAATTAAACTCTATAAATTCTATATATTAATTACTAAAAAAAAAATAGTATCTTTTGATTAATGATTTATTAGAATACATTTACTAAATTATTTTATTTTTACCCAATAGCTAGTGACTTATCACATAAATGAACAATCTATGTAATGCTTTCTGTAAAAACTATGCTATAAAGGGGAAGCTTAAGTTAGAGTGGGTTTTTAGGTTATTTTTTATTTTGAGAAAAACAAGATTTTAACTCAGCTCTGTAAGATTAAGAACTCTTTTGAACAATCAAGCAACCCACATTTTAAGGGCATACCAATTATAATCATAATTAAATGTAACAGAATGTTTATCACTGCAAATAGTAAACAAAATAATTAACTATCGCTCTACAAACTAAAAAAAAAAAGGTTACAAAAACATTTCTACATCACAGCAAGGAAATTAAGAAAACCACCCTAAACTGATTTGATTCTCAGTTTCAAATTCAAGATGCAATAATGAAAAGAAAACAAACTTATTAAAGTATCAATTGCGCCAATACAAGATTAAACAAAAACACTGAGCTTGTCAATCAATAATCTACATGTTGTGTAACGTATGATTGATATCACAAACAGCAATCATTTTAATACCTACCAAACCACACCACTTACCGAATGGTGGTGTGTTGACACCTACAAATCTATATACCATTTACCCACTGTCACCACCCTCAAGATGGGCGGCATTGTGCCAAAAATCCTATTAAACACAAACAATTTGGCAAAGACATAGATAAGAAAGTAAGAGAGAAGGAAGAAAGAAATGAGAACATAATGTAAGGCACATAATTCACTTAAGAGTGTATTAAATCACTGCCAATCACAGTACAAATGTTGGTACGTTTCAACTGCTCATGACTATGTCAAAGGTCAAACAATATTTTAAAATAATCCAAATTTGAGTTGGCAGCTGGTACGTCTGAATGCACAGTAGCTGCAACTTTATTAGATGGAATACTCCTCCAAGCTAAAGTATGACTTACTAAGCTAGTAGGATTGAATGCTAATATAAGCAGGTGTAAAGTTAGTGGATATGTGGTAGGTTTGTCACTATTATGGAATAATCCCAATGGAGCCAATTTCAGTATATATGTATCATGGCCATTGTTCCCATCACTAAGGTAATGTAATACTGTATAAGTAACAATGCATAGCTTGTGGATATAAGACATGATTCCAATAAAATTACTGCCCACAGGGATGAAGCATACAATGTATTGAAGTGATAATTCAAGAGTAACATTATAGGCACTAATAGTCAGTCAGTGGCAACCAGTTATTTGATTTTTAGGAGATGTGACAACCAAATACCTCTTCATGTCACTAAAAATGTAATGATAAATAAAATATGACAGTTCATGTATCGGATTAAGTGTCTATATATTACTCTTTATGGATCCTTGGGAACATTAAACTTTATTGGAGTCTAGGTACATCAATCTGAACTTGATAGTCTGAATAGAGTCTAGGTCCATAAATTTAAAGCAGGAAGTTTTGGAGCATGACAAATCTGATATGTGAATTTTCTAAGACACTGAAAGGGTCAAATTTTCGAATATTTAAAATTGGGGTTAAGGAGTGCCACACCACCAGTTTTTAAATATTCAAAAATCTGTTTCTTATCAGCCGTTCCAGATTACTTTTTTAAACACACCTCATGTCCAAAAAATGTTTTCCTCAAGAGCCAAGATTTTATACTAATAGTCTGAATGGAGTCTATATACAAAAATGCACTGGAATGAGGATTTGGGTCAGGCCCGTATCCAGGGGGGATTTTTATGGGTCGGGAGAACCCCCTTTTCTAGCAAACCCCCCTCTTTTTTGGCGAACCCCCTCTTCAAATTTCAAAAATAAGTCCTCCAACCCAACTAATGCACTGCAGACCCACCCAGACACAGACGATTTCAAACATATCTGCTTTTATAGCATTATTTAGACCCATAAAGCACAAAAATCCTCTTGCTTTGGGGGTTTCGGCGACCCCACCGGCGCTTCGACTGTGGACCTCACACCCAGAAAACCCCCATTGGAAAAACCTGGCTACGGGCCTGTGGGTATTGGTGTTCAACCTTCCTCTCGTAAGAGTGCCATGGGAATTGTAGAGTACACCAAGACATACTTTCAATACCTACCAACCTACCTACTCAAAAAAAAAATTTACAAACAAAACAATGGTTTTATTATGAATAATGTAATACATTGTAAAGGAAATATAAACATGGAGCTATTGAGTCACTATGAATAGTATTTAATATTTAAGAGCCAAAAGGGTTGTGGGAGTGGGTTGAGCAAGGCAGGGTTGCCTGTGCGCAAATTATTCTTTCATATTTTTAAATGTCTCAGCTGTCCCTGCACTTCTGAAATAGACAAAATGTTAAATATCAAGTGAATACAGACTCACTATTAAAGGACCTTATACCTTATTGATAAGGACACAGTCAAGAAGTAGTATGACCTATACCCTAGTGGATAAAAATCATACCCTCAAATACGCATTGACTGATTATCCTTATATTATTACTCCCGGATATATAGGACTGTACAAATATAACCTTTTAACAAAATACACACATTTTACTATTATGTTTATTTATCACTTTTGACTTTCTGGGAAGAGAAAAGAATGTGAACAACCCGTAGATAAACTGTGCAAAGTTATGCAATACAAAGCTATGGTTAAACAATATTAAATTCTAATAAAAGTAAATAATTGCTTAATGCTTTTAATAATAATAATAATCATCTTGACTTATAGAGTGCATTATGCTAAAGCCTCAAAGTGCTTAACAATAAAAATAAAAATGCCGGAAGCAAAAAATGTTGAACTCCATTTTTTAGCAAACTACTCTGATACAAAACATTAATTATAATGAAAATTATTATTCATATTCTAGGATTAAGATACCTACACATTCTTCTACTGGAGTCTACCAGGACACCTTAACTTTGAATATCTTATTGTAATTTGTGGTATTTTGAAGTCTTTCAAAGTTCTTAATTTAATTGTATTACAAGATTACTGTATATTTCACATTTCCTATTTTCAGAAATTTGCAGTAAATTTATATTGTATCTTGTACCTTAATTTATAAAATCACAATTATATTCCATAATTATGTGTTTACCTGATCAGGCGATTCTACTTCTGAATCGTGATTGGTCGCAACAATATCTTCAGGCGGTAATGATGATGTAGCATGTATTGCCTGGTCGACTTGGTCCTCATCATTTAGAGATTTCTCTACAAAGCAATACAATTATAAATATGAATAAATGTATATATAACATATAAATTTAAATAAACACAAGTATTAAAAATGCGCCTGCTGGGTGATTGTTATTGGAAATTCTACATACTGGTTTGGTTGCATTTCGAACATTCAGAATAACGTTCAAATCAACTTAGCTCTTTAAACAATGCATTGACTTATGTATAGTATTTAGCTTCTACACTGGTGGTAGCCATTGTGTGTGTGCTGAACCATAGAGATCTCTTGGTTTCTGGTTCAATTCCCAATTGCTGCCCCCTTGTATTGCAGCTGGAGGGCTGAAGTGCAAGTTATGATAGGGTCTTTCGGATGAGACATTACGCTGTTGGTCCTGTGTGCATTATGCACGTTAAGAACGCAGTACACTCTTTGGAAAATAGTAGGATTCTACCTGAGTACCACCAGAAAAACCCAACTGGAAATAAGTCTTAATAAGACTCATGGGGTTATCCTTGGCATTTACACCAAATAAATCCATTTATCATCTATTCATAAAAAAAAAAACTGTGTCACCCACGCTAATGGAGCTAATAATTTGGGACCCTGACATACAGAAAAATATACATGATAATAAATAACATAATACACTGAAAAATGAACAGACAAGTAGGTATGTAGAGCAGTTGGTGTCTGCATAGTTGCATGTAGATATAGTGTTATTATACATGAACACGATATCAACAAAAGGCTATGTAAATAGGTAGTTTCCAACAGCTTTACTAAGTATACTGCAGACGCCTATAGGTGAACAAACGGAAGAAATTCAATAAGGCAACAATGCACAATGTTGATCAACTGTAAGTTAATCCTATGTTGATCATATCACAGACCCTTGTATATAGGATCTGTGATAACAAAGCCCATCTACGCCATTAACAGTGGCGGATATCCATCCCAGAATTTGAAATGGCGGGGCCCAGGGACAGACTTTGACAGATGGAGGGTCTATACTACCTCAAGAAAATTCATGATTATGTCACCAGAAGTGGCACTCTCAGATTTAAATTTAATTTTCTTTAATTTTTTCTGATTAAGTAGAAACAGAGATTCATTTAAAACACCAGTAGAACACCACTTTTAGAGATTCACATTTGTGATGCTAAGAACAATCTTACACTTTTTAATTGCTTAGTTTGTATGGTAATATTAACTGTCAATTGAAAATTAATAATATATAATATTTTACTAGCCAATCAATTGCATTATTTTTGCATAGAAGACCCTTAAATTAGCTGGTATTAGCTGGTATTAAAAACTTGTATAGTTCCAAACTTTGTAAATCGGTCAAAACAATTTAATTTGATCTATGTTTTAATTGTAAGTTAATTATTTGATAATTTTCAATGAACTATTCAAATTCCAATATTACTTTAAAGGTACACTGGGGTAAAAATAAAATCCTAATATAGTAAAAACAAGTAACATGGCAAAATTGAAGAACAGAGATGATGAATTTAAATCGAAAGGGGCATTCAAAACAAGCAAAGATTTTTCCCATGAAGCCCCATACAAAAAACTTCTGAAGAAATAGAATGCGAAAGAATTCAGTTTTCTCCGAATTACAAAATCCTTATTACAATGATTTCCAGCCAATTATTGTAAGCAAAGAATACATGTTATATTCATATATCCATTGGCGAGAAAAAATATTTTCACATAATATTCATTAACAGAAATGAAAGCTCATAAACAAGCAGAGGCATTCAGATATAAAATTTTATTTTTAGCTCTATACAGAGTTTACCAATAAAAATTATGGAAGTCCTTTAGGTAATAAAATAATATGGTGTATCTCAAAAAATAGTCCCTATAGAGTTCACTGGTGGCCATGTGACGGAGTATGGCACATTCTATTGGTCAGTAGGCATTCACGGTTCATATAAACATCTCTCCTGGACTGGTTCACAGCCCAAAGGAAGTACGGGTCAGCTTACATTTAAAACCTTACCGCTGGGTGACGATAGCGTCCCTGGCTCATCATTCATATACAAAATTTCTATTGTTTAGCATATTTTATTTTGATGTCCTTTTAAAGTTACTTTTAAATCACTTTTCTTAGATAGTGTCTGGAGAGTTGACTCCATAGTTTTTAGCTTGTTGGTAATCAATATGTTTTATTATCCACAAATGTTGAGTCGAGATTATGGAGCTGAATTGCTTGGTGGTTGAGATGCTTGCCTTCCAATCCCAGGGTCCAAACATTTTCACAACAGATTTCTTTTTCTTAAAAAAAAAGTAGTTACTCGTCCTAATATTTTGGGGAAAAAAAAGAATGAGGGCACATTCTTTTTTACTCTGAGATGGCAAATCCAAGACGATGGATGGGAAACAACTACTAATTTCTCACTTTTACAAAGTAGACACACTGAAAGCAAATAAAAGAAACACAAGACATGATTCATATCATGTATCCCCAACCAAGATCAATCAAGAAAGGGATTTTACTAATGTGAGGCAGAGAAAATGGATGTGTGAGAAGACAAGAAAATAGTATTGTTTTTTATTTATCCTAATATAAACTTTACTCCCTGAGCCACATAAAGATAATTTTCTTAAATTATAAAGAATTGTTCCATCCTGTGATTGGCGAGTTACTTGCTATTGTATGTGAACAAAATATTTGAATTGAATACAGTAACATCTCCTCACCTCTGTTTTTCTTTCTTAATTCTCTCATTGCTCCTCTAATTTGCCGTTTCTTCTCTATGTTGTCCGTTTCTCTCAACTATTCATAAAGAATACCACAAAAAATTGTAAAAATACAAAGATATCGATCATTCATTCCTTCATATTAGCCTCAATATTAGTTTATCACTCTTATGCACATTTCTTCCAAAATATTGAAAAACAATTTTTTTGGAAAAGTTACTTTATATTTTTTTTTTGGATTATTATTGTTTTCATTTGTTTTAGTAAACAGTTCGTAGATATTGTTTGTATTATCTCAATTATATATTTTACTTTGAATATTAATGCACCAGCAAACAACTCAAGGGTGATATTTGGCTTTAGCAAAATATAAAATAAAAATAAAAAGCCTCCCTCCCTCATCACTTTTCCAGCCTAGATAGGCTGATAACAATTTTTTTTTGTAAGGCCTTAGTTTTAAAGTGATGTCACTGTATATGTTAACAGTAATGTCTTTTGTAAATGTCTTTATGTCTGCTGGACCTTTTTATGAACATTAAAAATATGACTCAGCAACCATCTGGTAACATTAATTATTATTGATTACAGGAATTAAGTGCAACATCATTTCACTGTCTTTGTCCTAAAAAATCAATTACCTTCTCTGGTGGAATAGGCATCACATCAAATTAATCATGGTGATTATGGATGTTGTAACTGAATGCAAGAGTTTGATTTTACAGGAAGTAAATGCTGCCTTGTCAATAGAATCAAATTAATGAGTGTGGACACAGTCCAATAAAATGTTTAATAAACCATTTGGTGCAAGTATTTGAGTATTAAATAAAAAGCCATTTGAAGGTTACTTTTTTATGCAATGTTTGGAAAGAATTAACTATCGTTATGGTACTGAATGTACATCTATGGCTGGAAATGTCATTCTCAGACTTCAATTTAAATTGGATTTTTCTTGGGAAAGGGGTGGAAGAAGATTATAGGGTTGGGAGGAAGGGTAGTACATGAATACTATGGTGGTACATGATTACTATGGTGCAATATTTTTCTTTGAATGGGAGACAATTTACTGACTCTATTGCAGAAGAAAACAAACTATATCCGGGAGAATTTTTTTCTAAAAAAAAAATCTCATGGAATGGGGCAGTCCTCAATTCATGCCACTGAACTACAAATCCAAAGGTAAAAGACCGAGGGCCATGGACCATGTAACCTCCCACTTAATTATTCGCCTACATACTGCCTTCAAGCCACCTAGTGACATGGGTCATAGGAATGATCTGAACATAATAGTTTGTTAGCCTGATTAAAGGTTTGGAACCTCACAAATCATTTACATTGTTGGCACACAAATTGATCTAAAGTTTACTTTAGCCATTAATCACAGTTTTACTGTTTTACTAGATATAGCATCAATGTGTAATCTTTAAACACATCCAGATTCATTCATAAATTTTACAGTAATTTTATTGCATTTGTTTTAATTCAAAATAAATATATATTTTATTTAATAACTTTATAAGGGTAACTCATCAAAGGTTATGCTAAATATTTTCTATATTGGCATTGGAGACACCAACGTCAGAAAATAACTAAACCTCAAAAAATAATAAAAACTAGACTGAATTATTATTATTATTAAATTAAAAATGCCTATTGTTAATTATTGTATTTTATTTTAAGTAGGCCTACAATTTTCATAAGAATTATTTATTCTAGAGGTAAGTTTTTCTAGAATTATGGAAAAAACAGGTGGAAAATGTTACACAAAAAGAGGAATGTATTCCCTAAAGATACTGTTAACCTACAGCAAAATGAAAAGTGAATTCAACCTATTACTACAATTATTCAATTCAGAATTATAGTTCACGCGGCGCTATACGATTTTTAGTTACAACATAGCTTACACTGACGTCAGGCTGCTAAATGGGTAAATTGTAATGGCCTATAACTTCATAAAAAATAGCCAGAAAAATTGTTAAAGTTAATTCTATTACTAATGACTATCAAAATCCCCTCTAGAAAAAAATATCCTCTTTCTAGTGAAATTCTGTTTCAGTGGAGATAAAATCCATTACTGTACCATACTTTCTGTAGCATTTAGAACCCAGAATCTTATGACAGACGAAAGGTCCTTTACAAGCAAGTTTCTGCTATACTCATCGATTAAATGTATCATACATTGCAAAATTAATATTTACACATGATGTTACACCAGACATCCTATCAAGGTTATGCGACTGGCTCTGTTCATTATATCACAAGTAATTTAGAAATACTCTCAACCCAGGAAAAGGCTTGCTATGGTACCTATATAAAATATCAAATTTCAAAATAATTCAATCACATTCCAGAAATGAGCACATCCAGCTTGCAGCGATTACAATTCATTAAAAAAAATTCTACTGAGAACTAACTTATTTTACTGGTTGATTGCACTTTATTAAAACAAATATTTGATTACTTAAAATCAACTTGGACAGATTTAAGTTTATAGATTGCACTTGCAGGTAAATTAAAGATACTTTCTTTGCAATTACAAAAATATGTAAATAGTAATTTACCTTCATCCTTAAGATATCTTCATCCTGTATGGCAAAAACGTCTTCAGAAATTTCATTCTTTTCATTGTTTAATTCAAATAATTTCTGTTCCCTTTCTTTGTTCATCTCACACAATTTATCTTTGCCTGGTTTAGCCAGCTCTATCAGATTCTCTGTGTTATCCTCTGTTTCCACCTGGAGGACAGTATCAACACTTCCCACTATGGGCAATGTGTTAAGCACCTGTGTATCATCGCCTCTATCTGGTAACAAATGCATATTTTCTTTCCAAGTATGTCCAGATGGTACCAATACATTACTGTCATATGCAACTTGATTTTCCTCACTGGTTGTTTGGACTGAAATCTCATTATCCAATGTTCTACATAAACTTTCCGCTGACCAATTGATCTCTGCTTCTATTTTATGTCCAGCAGGGTCACCATTAATGATTTCATTGATTGGCTGTTGTTCAATATAACCCAAGTTTTTCACCCCTTGCATATCATTTGCTGGAACCTTTTGATCCGGTGGTTCCTTAGCTTTCACACCCACTCTTATACACTTGTCACTATCCTTCCTTACTACTTCATCACTCACTATCATACTGTCTTTGCATGTCACTCCTCCTTCAGAGTCTGTACCAATATTTTGTTCTTGCTGCTCCTCTGACTTGCTAACCCCATTTTTTAATTGACATGCATCAATCATATCGGTGTCAATCACTATATTCTTGGTACTGGATTCATCAATATGTATATTAGCCTGGTCATCAGAATGGCTTGTAGGATGATTTTTAATGACTGTGTTTGCCAAGTTTAACCCATTTTCTACAAGGTCATGTTGTTGTTGCCGAGAGGCTCTCCGAGTAGGCCTGTATGCTTCTATTTCAGCTGCAAGGAATAAAAATATACAAGCATCATAAATGATGAGAATGAAAGGTATCAAAATTGACTGATAATTCCAACAAAATGATTTCATTTTAATTTCATTTAATTATTTCTTGGTAAAGATGATGATGATGTTGATGATGTTAATTATGAGAATAATTAAGATTACGATGATGGTAATGATGACGATGATGAAGATAATGATGACGATGATGATCAGGAAGATGCTATGATGATGATGATGATGCCACTGCTGATGGTGATATTGACATCAATAATAGTGATTATGAATGGACAGTAAGGATCAATACTGTCCAATACTGCACCTTCTCAACTAGAATAGACAAAATTGAGTATCAACAAATTCATTTTCAAAATGTAAAAATATAAATAGGAATATAAAAAAATCTCAAAATGATTTTTCAAATTAAATTGCTACTATAATAGAATCAAATAAAAGTTCTTATAGTAATTACAAAAATCTTTAAATTGAGTATCAGCCAAATTTAAGGGTCTATGAAAATAGAATCTACCAAAGGATCTACAGAAACAGCGTTTAAATTGGTGAGAAATATATTCCTAATAATATAGGCCATAAAAACCGAAAGGTCCACTGATTAATCTCAGATAAGAAAGTATAATACATACTCTAAGTATTGAAATACACGCCATCGTGTTGGGATTCAATATTTCGACAATAATTATGTCATCATCAGCAATAGGCCATAAAGTAAAGCAATTCTAATAGGCCTATATAATGTTTGTTCAAATTTATTAGCTCAACTCTAACTGCACCTGCAGGCTAAAACTTACAACATTCTTCCAATCAAAATAACGCAATACCAATACAGAAATTCAACTAAATTTTTATGTTATTTAAAATGCTATTTGGCAATTAAGTAAAGAAGGAATGCAATTTTAAGGGCTAAACTGGGATAGTAAAAAATATTGCAGCTGATTCCAACATGATTGATTGACATTTCAAAAAATCAAAACACTTGGCACTTGACAATCAATTTTAAAGTTTCAATGCTGGAATTTTCAGGAATTCTCTTCAAAATAATTGGTAGCCAGAAGGATAAAACTCTCGAGTGATGTGACAATAGTCTTGAATTGCCAATTAACCAAGGATGTACATAAGTAAACAATCAATAGTATCAAAGGTATATATCTACCTTCATGAAACTGATTTTCTATTTATAAAGCTACTTTAAACTTGTTGAATGGTAAGACGGAAAATATAAAGACACCAATTTATTGGAGCAATTGTGAATGTAGATGTTTTTGTTTCATTTTCAAAAACTTCAGGACTGTTATAACAACTACACTAGTTCAAGAGCTCTCAGAAAGGATAAAGAATTTCTAAAGAAAAAAAGAACAGATTGTTTCCTTAACTATTGCCAAATTTATTCTAACGAAAGTGTTTGTTTAATTTAGCCTACAGGCTTTGTTGCTTCAAGATGCTTTCTTGTTCAAAAAACAAATTTGTTTTCTATCTTTATCTAAAGCGATTGAGGGATTCGGCAATGGGCGTCACATGACCTAACTTGGGGATTGGATATAAACAATCGACTGGCACAGCGGTGTTTTACATGGGGATTGCCATGGCGGTCGTCCTTTGTTTTTGCTGTAAGATCATCATAATTTCCAGTAAACTATACTAAATTGATTGGAAATTAAATTTTGCCTTAATGGTTTGCTAATGCTGTAAAGGATAATTCGACAAAATGTTAGGCCAGGACCCCTGCACATCTACTCCATAGTTAGGTATGCATGATGGCCTTCCACCCGCGAACTACGCTGCGATGTTAGGGCTAGCTAATGTTTATGAATTATCACTTAAATTTCAAAGCATAGAATCCTAGGAGAAGTATATAAACACTATTTTGAATAATCATATTGCTTTCCTAGCCATTTATTTCTAACATTAACAGTGGGTGGTTGTTTTCGCAACCACAACATTATCTTTTCCTATGCTATCGCACTGGAATGTTTTTCATGTTAACCAAATTATGTCGCATGACCACCTGTAAAGAAGCATCACCAAATCCCTCTATTAAATTGCTGTATTCCTTGTGCCTTTCGAGACATTTGAAAATATCAATATTCCCAAGGGTACAAACAATAATATGATGGGAGGGAAGGAGAGGGGAGTGGTAAGGGAGTGGATAATAGATGGATCAGTTGTATACTGGCCATACTTTGCCCCTTTGAAAAAAATACAGTAATTTTATTATTTAATGTTGATTACAAACCATCTTTTGCTCTTCTTAGTTCTCTCACAGCTGTTCGTATTCTTTTCCTTTCATAGTAATCATCAGTTTCTTTGAGCTAAAAAACAAGGGGAAAAAATACAGTGTGTAACATATCTTAAATAATGACCAATTACAGTATTTATTGTTTAAACTTAATTAAAAATTACTGATTGAAAGCCAAATACTCCAGGCTGAGACTGATTCAAAGCATATTTGTCTAGCATGAACCTGTGAAAAATAAATAAAAAAATAATAGGTGGATGCAGGATGTACAAATCGAGAAAGTATGGTCTGAAAGTTTTAGCCATCTTAATTTCTTTAAACCCCCCTCTAAACTTTCGCCAACTATGCATGAGGAATGCAGTGGCGACACCAGTGGGGAGCTCTTTGCCAACCCTATTAGGGAATTTTTTTTATTCTGGAACTCGGACCGAGGCTCTAGTCGGCTCCTGGATTCTAACCCTCCTGTCAGACATGTCAAATCGGCAGATTTCTGGAGCCACCGCTGGACGGATGCACTAATGCAACAGCACTTTCCTTTGAATTGATAGCAATATAGCTCATTGAAAATTAAAACAATTATACACATACTGTACCAACTGGAATCACTCCTTTTATGGTTAACAGTAAAAAAGCCTAGCCTCATAACTTCCTCTCTATGCTTTCATCATGTAATAGATCACCTTACATTTGTGAGTTACGTGCCGTGAACCCTAATTCTGAGCCTCGCATGGCAAACAGTGAAATAATGCTGGCTCCTCTGTTTTTATAGTCCATTTGGTGTTTTCATGTAAATTATTTTAATATCCTTTGCATTTGTTTTATATCTTTAGGGAAGTTACCATAATACTTTGAAATGGAGAATGCTATAAAAGTTCATGGAAGTAAAAAAAATCAATCAACCCCTGGATATAATAGCTCCATAAACTGGCTTACTGTTTCTTGTGTTCTAAACTACTTTTCTGATGTGAAATGCAAGGCTATTCCATTTCCAAATAGAGATGAAACTGAAAAAATACTGGCCTTGATTGCTAGAATAGTTTTGTTTATTTGTGACTTGTTATCCTTTTGTCCTATCTATGTTCAAATCTAATTCTATTTAATTTGAATTCTTGACTACATTTTTTTGTTTGACTGATGTTTCTTTTTTCTTATGTTTATTGTGAAATACAATGAAATGTTTAATCTGTAAAATTTGTAATTTTCTATTATAATTTATATATATTTAATTGTTTTATTTAATTATTTTAAGGGGTAGCTGGCTCATCTGATTCTGAGTTATACTAATGTAGGCCTATTTTGCTTAAAGTTACCCCAGTCTAGCATTTCAATGTTGGTCAAATAAATAAATGAAATATCGATGTGAGCCCATAGTGTGCTGGGTGAAATACTGTAATCTTGTATTACATTTATGAGGTACTGTTCTGTAATGAGGTACTCTGACATGTACAAACAAATTTTAAGTATAATATTTGCCATTGAAACAATAAGTAATAGTGTAACAGTACTAGGCCTGTATACAGATTTGGTGTAATATATGTTCATGCCTTGCTGCCTTTAAGTTTTGTTTACTTTTTGCTGAACTTCGTCTTGGGAGACCATGATGTTACAATGAATAATTTTTGTTTGTGGTTTGTTGATTAATGTAAATATTATCTAATTAACAGAGTAAATTTTTTGCAATTTGAGTTTACATGTACTTTAATGCACAGTGTGCTATTATCAAACTTCACACCAAAGTTAAAGGCTGAATGAGAGGTTAATTATTAATATATTTTTATCCCCAATTGTTTTACCAATTCCTTAGCAAAAAACTTCCTGATTGGACAACAACGAGGAACTAATTTATGTCAATTGGATATCCAATTCAAGCAACTTTTACTTCATATGTCTGCAGCGATCGTACACCCGTGTCCTCCTTTTAATTGACATCCTCAACAAACATGCCATTACCCTGGTCATAATAATCATACTACACTCACAGAAGCTTATAGCATGTAATAATTCATAAAAGAAAATTATTTTAAAGATGTATTATGAAAAAAAATAAATACATAAATAAACTATAAAAAATCTTTTGGAAATTATTAGCATAGTAATTATTGAATTTTAAAAAATGTGTACCCTAAATTTTATGCTGGAAAATGATAATACAATAAATGATAATACAATAAATGATAATACAATAAATTTTTCATGGGACAATACATTTTTAAAGGGTTGGCAGAAGACATCAAACATGACATTTCAGAAGGATTGTAGACTATAGGCATATATTTATCACTTTGTTACAGTAAAAAACAGGGACAAGTTGTCTATTTATGGTAATGAGCTAAAACGAAGTCAAAATTCTTGGTAGTATAACACGGAAGTCACCAAGAAAGCAATAAAGGTTGCCAAACACTAACTAGCTACCAGTAATTTTTACAAAAAATATGTGCCATCAGTGTTATTACCAAGTAACTGCTTTTAGGTTGTGTCTTAGCCTTGTCCTTAAATAGGTCGTTATTGTGGATTATTGGTATGCTTGTACTTTACTTTATGCTGTACAAAACAATCAAGCCAAATACTGTATCCATAGTAATGGTGTATAAACATGCCATATACAATGTATTTCTTGTTTCACATCCCCACCCCTTTCTCTTCTTTNNNTCTTTTTATTGAATGTTCAGTATACACTTCTTTAGATGTGTATAAGAGACAGGGCTGAATGAGAGGTTAATTATTAATATATTTTTATCCCCAATTGTTTTACCAATTCCTTAGCAAAAAACTTCCTGATTGGACAACGAGGAACTAATTTATGTCAATTGGATATCCAATTCAAGCAACTTTTACTTCATATGTCTGCAGCGATCGTACACCCGTGTCCTCCTTTTAATTGACATCCTCAACAAACATGCCATTACCCTGGTCATAATAATCATACTACACTCACAGAAGCTTATAGCATGTAATAATTCATAAAAGAAAATTATTTTAAAGATGTATTATGAAAAAAAATAAATACATAAATAAACTATAAAAAATCTTTTGGAAATTATTAGCATAGTAATTATTGAATTTTAAAAAATGTGTACCCTAAATTTTATGCTGGAAAATGATAATACAATAAATGATAATACAATAAATGATAATACAATAAATTTTTCATGGGACAATACATTTTTAAAGGGTTGGCAGAAGACATCAAACATGACATTTCAAAAGGATTGTAGACTATAGGCATATATTTATCGCTTTGTTACAGTAAAAAACAGGGACAAGTTGTCTATTTATGGTAATGAGCTAAAACGAAGTCAAAATTCTTGGTAGTATAACACGGAAGTCACCAAGAAAGCAATAAAGGTTGCCAAACACTAACTAGCTACCAGTAATTTTTACAAAAAATATGTGCCATCAGTGTTATTACCAAGTAACTGCTTTTAGGTTGTGTCTTAGCCTTGTCCTTAAATAGGTCGTTATTGTGGATTATTGGTATGCTTGTACTTTACTTTATGCTGTACAAAACAATCAAGCCAAATACTGTATCCATAGTAATGGTGTATAAACATGCCATATACAATGTATTTCTTGTTTCACATCCCCACCCTCATCAAAGTTTGGAGTCTCATGAAAAAATGTACTATTTGTCAAAAAAAGAGGAAAATAAAATTAATTAATATGATACAACAGATCGTTGACACATCCTAAGAGATGGAAACATAAATGGCAAAATACATTACAAAATCATTTTATTTTTGTTTATAATATAAAAAAAACAATTTCTATTATATATATCAGTCTGTTTTCACTACTACTATATAGGATAGTAAATAACAAATAGTATATACCCTCACCAAAAAAAAAAAAATTTTTAAATAAAATCCAGGACATGAAAATAACAATTAATTTTCAATTGGCCTTTAAACATGACCACATGTTTGGTTTTTTATTTTTATTTTGCATAAACCATAAATTAATAAATGTTTAGTTTGTGATTTTAAAACAGTGACTTTTTTACAAGCACAGGTTTTTACTTATAACAATGCGAGTTCATATATACATTTTGGGTCATGATCATCAACATTTTAGGTATAGATTGATTTTTAAAAATGACAGACAAAAATTATTGGTGTATTATTAATAATTATACAATTCCACAATAAATCAATTGAAATATAGCTTGTTGAAATGATATTTTGCCCTCTCACCTTAGCCACACATCACACAATTGACCAAAATACATGTCAAAAGTAGGATACTGTTCACCACCTGAAGTCTCAAGGGCAAACAAAGAGCAATCAAAGCCCACATTCTGTTGGTATCAGAGGATGCTTGATCATGTTCCAGTAAATGTAAATGTATACAGAACTAACACATCGAGTACACTGTGCAAACAATACAGCATTTAGTCAGGACATGATTAGATGTCAAGTGCCTATAGCAAAAGTTTCATGATTTCCAAGATTCAGGACACAGTGCTTTTGAAATTTACACAAAGGCTCATATGTAGTAAGTTCAGTGCATAGGACATATAGCTGTATGACATGTATTCAATACCTCATAATATAAAGCAGCTATAGACTTAAACACACAAAACGTTCCATGAATCAATATTCATATTAATAAAAATTAATTATAAAATTAAGATGTAGGCCTATAATGTTTACATTTTTAAAAGTTTGTAAAGTATTTCTTGTCTCGGATTCAAAATGCTAACGATGTTAAAAATGATGATAGTATACAGAGGTCGTCGGGCTTGTTGTCAAGGAGGACAAAAGACAGCAAAATGATAATGGTGATGGATGATGCGGTTTTGATAACTGATGGCGAGTGCTGATATTAGGAGTCAATGGTAATATAATACAGTAATGATTTTGAGGTACCATATATTCTCGCATATAAAGACGATTCTTAAAATAGCAAATTACAATCGAAAAACATGGTCTTCTTAAACACATACAAAGTTTGGATTTATTGAATCATGTTCTTCTTATGTGCAGATCATCGCAAATTTACTACTGTCAAATGAAGAAACTGTTAGTATGAATGAAAGCAATTGTAAATGCAGAGAAATAAGTCCTACATTTGGCTCTGCCGAAGGTGAAACAGGGGTGGGGGGAGAGGTTTGTCTGACACAAATTCGTCCAAAAATCTTCTCAAACTCGTGGGTTGGTCTTATATACAGTACGCAGTGTGAGAACACACTGTACAGAATCTTTTATGTTGCTCTTGATGGCAACTTGGAAAGTAAGTCAAAGTTGACATTCAGAGCATTATGTAGACCATACAGTCTTAAGGTCAATAACCTAATTGTCTGAAATGCAAATCCTGCACACAATTACACTAAACAAAAGGTGCTACCATAAATGAGTAAAAACACCTTCCACAAAGAAGTACTTATTGACCTGTTGACCATGATAAGATTGGCTCTTGTGAGTTATGTATACTTTGCCTGTTGCCATTCTCTCTACAATAACTCAGTTTGCATCTTTGTTTAAAACTGTGTTTGCATTGGATTGGCATTGGCTGCCAAGGCAGCTAGAAACTCTACTGGTCAAAATCGTCCCAATGTTGGATGGCTGGATTTACTTGGTGTAAGCACAAATGATAACCAATGAAAGTCTATGGAAGACTTATTTCCAGTGGGGTCCCACCAGTGGTGATTGGGTAGTACATCGGGAGACAATCCCCTACTCTTTTACGAAGAGTGCACTGTGTTCTTTAACGTGCACATGGGCCATAAATGCACATGGGACCAACTGCTTAAACCGCTCATCCAAAAGATGGAAGCACTAAATTAACTTGTATTTCAAGCTAAAATATAAGAAGAGCAGTGATGGGTTGAACCGGGGACCAAAAGATCTCAACGGTTCAACACACAAACAGTGACAACAACCAGTTTAGCTGACAGCTATTGGATTTAAATATGCAGTAGCACATGCATCATTAGTCTAATAACAGAATAAATTCTGCTAAAACAACAGCTATGCGCAGGATATTAGCACTTAATAAGATTTAACATAGTTGCAGCTATAGTCTGGTTAGGATAAAAGAAAAAAACAGCCTGGTAACTTCCAGGGCAACATTTAAATGCATCTTGGGTTATTTTTACCAAGGAGAATGTCATGCAGGTTGTTTGCACCGACTTCTTTTTTATTGGTCAAATGACCAGATACATCGGGGGCATAGGTCGGTTTCAGCCTGGGGGAGGCGGCTTAAGAATGTGGAACTAAATCTAAACATGAAAACTTAATGCCTATTTTTAGTATGTTAACCCACTTAGTGGAACTAATTTGCCGTAATGGGGGTAGGGTGGTCCCCACAGCCTACGCCCATGGTGTTTGAAAGAAGTACCGGTAATCCAATGCGAACACAGCTTATTATTTTTCTATTTCGACATTCAATCTAGTATTTCAGAGGAAGGTTTAATTACATACTGGCCTACATACTGTTCTTCATGATCCCAATGGCCAATGGCATTGACATTAAATATCATTTACTCTAAGTCTAGTTATCTTAATCTAATTCTATTGCAAACATATCTTTTTGATTTAATTGCATTTTTGATGTTGACTTGTGAACAAACATCACATTGTATGAGGTCTCAAAGGAACGCAGAAATAAAAGTGCCTCATAACTCTACAAACAAAGGCACAGTAAGATATATTAAATCACATCAAATTCCTTATTTTTTAAAATTATTCATTTTCCTGATCTGACAAAATTTTAATGTCAAATAAAAATGTTGTTCAAGATATACTAAATCATAAACAATCATTTAAATGAAGACTACCTTACATATCAACCTAAAATAGGTTATTGAAAGCAACATCTAATCTTTCAAGTTAAGTTAGGCCATAAAACACTCCTTAGGCTATGTTCACACTCACGGCGTAAGGCTGGCTTAAGCCTGGCGTAGCGTACGCCTTTGTGTGTGAACTAGGCAGTGGCGTTGTTAAAGCCACTCACTACGCCACGTCCTTGGCGTTATTAACGCTACCTGCAGACCCCAGATTAGCTAACGCCAGTGATGCTTGAATGATTTGACCTCATTTCAAGATATTGACCAATCACGATTGCAATATATTAGCTACTATTGCTGTCTCTTATACACATCTAGATGTGTATAAGAGACAGACGCCAGTCTTACGCCGTGTGTGTGAACATAGCCATACTGTATTAAAAAACGAAATTGCTCAACCACTTGAAAATCAAAGTTGTTCTGATAGATATTTGTTTTATTACAATAACCAACAAAAGGTATGGGGCGCCGTTTGGGACGTATAATTATGTTAAAAATAATATAGATATTCTGTAGACACAATTTTTAAACTAAAGAAATTCTGTAGTTTCAGAGGAAATTGTGTATACAGAATTTTATCTTTAGCTACAATGCAGGTCCCAAAAGGCGCCTCGTATAAGGAACAGGTGACAATTCACTATATCTCTAAATTGAGCATTTGTTTAACTTAAAATTAACAATGGAATAGGAATAAGCCACAATCCTTTGCAAAACATGGAATACTCCCATGAGGAATAAGAATAAATCAACAAGATCCCAATGGATAAAGTTAAATCCCAATGACATGTTCTTGACTGGGTCAGCTGTCTGTATGTTGAGATTATGTAGACAAACTGCAAATATTAGTATGTTTAAAGTTTTTAAACCCTTTATACTTACTTTGAATGAGACCCTCCACACCCAGGTTGATAAGTAGCTACAAGTCTTCTCAGATAGGGGTAAATTTCAATAAGATATCATAATCCATATTCACTTTGGATTTGACATGTTATTATTCATATGATAAGCAGGTAAAGGCAGGGGCGAATCCATGTCTGAAAGGGGGTTGGGGGTGGGCGATCAAAAGGCAAATACTACCCTAATTCTTGTTTTCTAGGCACCTAAAAATAGCATCTGGGAAATCAATAATTTCTTTTTCTTTATATTTCCTTTTTTTTTATTCCTTGTTTTAGCAAACTTATTTTTTTAAAGAGCATCAAAGGTTGGAGAAAAAATTAAAAAATTTGTTTTCTTATTTTGGGCACAAAACATCCTGACAGAGGAGAAAATAAAATTTTTTTTTTGGTAAATGTAAACAGTTTTAGTAATATGATGGTTCAATGATTCAAACGTATGTAATTAGGAAGAAATATACATATCTTATCTTTGGCGATTTCAAGGCAAATTCGGTGGCGGGTGTGCTAATTGGCAAAAAATAACATTTTATTTTTATTTGAAATCAATATTTGCAGGCGGCGGGTTTACTAAACAAGGTATAAAAAAAAGTCTTGCCTAAGGTATAGCAATTTAATATCATTTGAACAAAAACATTGAATTACTGTTAGCAGGAAATGTAGATGTAACGATGAACAGTGCACAACAGCCAAAACTTTTAATGTGACATGCAGTGCATTATCGCTAAGGTCTTAACCTTAATCTCAAAAGGGAGTAAAAATAATCCTTTGATCACTGTTTCCTTTTGAAATTTCCATTTTTACTATACATCTGTCAAGAGTATGAATGAAATATGCTCAGGTGGAAGATACCTAATACTTTCACCGACAGACTAAAGACAATCATTTTTCAATCTGGTCTATATAGGATTTGTATTAAAGGAAATGCACCTCCTTACATCTGGTGGAACATAAAGACACAAATTCTAATCCAGCATTCTTTTAGTTGATACATCTCATCCACAAAATTGCAGAAATTAGAAAAAGATATTGGGGAAAAAAAGAAATAAATAATGAGGGTATTGAGTTACTTGCAAAAATGAAACAAAAGGGAGATAAATTTGTGTCTCTGAAATCAACTGGTGATAGGTGTTACCATGCATAGCAAGATAAAGTTAGATGTTATATGAAAGATCATTTAACCAGATATTCCGGAAGTGTTATATGAAAGCTCATTTAACCAGATATTCCGGAAGTGGCTTCCTCCAACTTGGGACCCCTGCAGTGTTTTGTGATGGCAGGACTCACCTTTAATGTGGTTTGGTGGTTGCAGTGTTGTCTTCAATGGCCCCACCCATGGTTGCAGGCCTGGCACGACTTACCTTACACTGTTGCTCTTCCTAAATATTCCTAAATCCACTCTCATTAATTATTATTTATATTGGGCAATACCTATTTTTATCCATTGTTTGAGAATGTGACTTAAGTTTGCATTACACTGTCGACTAATATTATCAATCACTTACTACTTGAGAATATTTTTAGTTTTATGAATTATTTATTAATTTGAAGAGTTGATACAACTGTCAAAATAAACCGTAGATTACCATAAATAGTATTGTATATAGTGTCAACTCTCTTGCTTGGTTTAGCTTTGATCCAGTTCATTCAACCAAACACTTGTCATTTCTGTTATTTATCAAAACATGGTATTTTCTGAAATTGTGATTTATGTGATTTGTTGATGGACATGCAAAAGGATAATACAAAATATGCCATCACAGGAGTGGTAATGTACTTTATCTGGTACTATGACATCACAATCAATAGGATACCTCACACTTCAAAACCAAATTACAGAGATTCCATTGGTTAACTTGTAATTTCCAGTTTTATTGAATTTTTTTAATCGGGAAAGGAAAATAAACATTAATGACAAAGGATTACACGAACAGCAGTATGCCTGATAATATAATATCATTTCTCATAAGAGAGGTTCAAGCATGTTGAAATGACCTTATAATTGGTATCCAAGGCTATTGCCAATTGGCTTTAGGGGGTGAAAAAGCTGATAATTAGCCTGCTGTCCTTACATAGGCTGGTATGCTGGGAATGTTGTTGAAAAGACACTTTTTTGGTGTGATATATTGGTATACGACTCCAGAAGTGTTGATGTTCTGTAGACCCCTCCAATCTTCATGGCAGACCCTTGTAAATGCTTTAGAACAGTTTATGTTTTGCTATCAACAGATTTCATTAATCCATAGATGGCATCTAGGTTTTAAACAAATTTCTATAGGATATTCCAATATTTACATTAAATGTGAAAGGCTAAAGACTAAAAATTTGTTATTTATACTTCAAAATATTAAAAATGCTTGAACAAAAACAGAATGTAAAAAAAAATTGTGTATTTAACCAAGATACTGTACAATTATTAGGGGTCTATTTGCGTTTAAATGTTTTGGGAGTAAACTCATGCAACACCTACAAAATTTAGATTAGATGTAATTTAATATCCATTCTCAAAATTAGGCACTCAAAAACATCAGCACGTTTAGTATTATGATGAAATTCCTTTCAGCTTCACACCTGTTATGCTATTGTAAACTTGATCATAATTTTGGCACCAGAGTCAAACAATCTCCTATGGCAAAGTGCTATTCCCACATGTTCACTATCCTAGGTAAATTAGTGTGAACCAAAAATAACTATAAATATGTGTAAAGATGAATTGTTGATCCCTGTATGTGTACTATGTTGAATCATACATAATTTTATAATATTATTATTATATACAGTATTATTGTTAAATACAGTGCACATTACACTTAAAAAAAAAATAAATAAGAACCAGTAAAATTTTGCCCAGGCTCAGTGTTCTTATTATTGGCTGATTTCAGGCTCAAAATGTTCTTATTTTGTTCTTAATCTACAAACATTAAAAAGTATTATTACAGCAGTATACACTATAATGGAATGTAGGTAAAAGTGGCCCTGAAAAAAGTGGCCCCAGAAAAAAGGCCCTGGTAAAAATGGCCCCAAATGACAGGTAGGCACACCTACTATACAGTATTACATAGTCACACCTACTGCACATAAGGTACAAATATAATTTTTTGGTTTTTCTAGTTTTTAAAATTAAAATCTCATTTGACATTTTACCGTAGCCTCAATTTGTTCTTATTTTGTTCTTAATTTTTCAGCCTCAGTGTTATTATTAAATTTGTTCTTATAAAAAAAAGTGTATTAAACCTAAAATAAGAGTCAATAGGATTTGAATAATTAAAAACCAAGCACTCACCCGACGTTCATTGGCCGACGGCCTTTTTTACGGAAATTGCAACGCCACCATGGGCATGCAACGGATCCTTTTTGATTGCCAGGGAGTGGAGTTTGATTCGTTGAAAGATCGTTGTTTGACGCAGAGAGTGCCTGGCTTCACAACAAAAGATCTTACAATACAACCTTCATATGACTACTCATACAACAGAAAAAAAACGTCGCATGGAGTTAGTGAAAAATGGAGATCTAAATGAAAAAACGATGTATTTCAGCAAGTATTAAAACCTTTCTGTTTTATTTTCAGCCTTCTTCAAAATACCTATGCCACAGCAGTTGATTTTTTTTGCCGTAAAACCAAAATAGTTTCATCCATGCCGACTTGCCGATAGGTTAGTGTGAGCCCTGACTGAACTCTGCAGAAACTTCACATCGAACTTCGCATCGTGAGGTAAAACAAAATGTCGGAAAAACTTTTCTTTGACACATGCGCATTTGCATAGTCTACACACACACTACACACAACAAAAAACAAAGGAAATGTGAAGAGTGATTACAATAGTTCCTATTGCATTAGATGCATAGGAACTAAAAAGTCATCTTCAATTATTAAAAAATCTGCTTTGTAATTAGATACCAAGAGATCGGCTTCCAATCTCGTTTCTATTTTCAGAATTTGTGATATTGAATAAAGCAAATACCTATATGAAACCATGTTATTTTGTTTCTAAATATACACTGAATGTGATATTATGAACACTTTGATGTTATGCACAGGTTCATCTACCAGTTAACTGTTAAAATCTAATAATTTATTTATAATTGAAGTGGCTATGCTGTACAATAAAAAATGTAGTAACTTTTCCAGCTTGTCTATGGTGAATGTCATCCATTACCATTTTAAAACACTGTCTGCATGATAAATATCGATACATTACTCACACCACGGATCATGTACAAGGTGTTTCATGCATTATTACCTTGTTCTATTGTTTCAGTAAGTAGGCCGATAGGTTAGTGTGAGCCCTGACTGAACTCTGCAGAAACTTCACATCAAACTTCGCATCGTGAGGTAAAACAAAATGTCGGAAAAACTTTTCTTTGACACATGCGCATTTGCATAGTCTACACACACACTCTTATACACATCTAGATGTGTATAAGAGACAAATTGAGTTACTTGCAAAAATGAAACAAAAGGGAGATAAATTTGTGTCTCTGAAATCAACTGGTGATAGGTGTTACCA